>NW_007728708.1:35750-74059 GCF_000696425.1 Galeopterus variegatus | reverse complement strand
CACTGGCTGAGCGAGGCGCGGGAGCAACACCGAGGCTTGCGATCCCGTTGCCGGTCCCCGGTCCGGTACCGGGGCAACACTGAGGGTTGCGATCTGTTGCCGGACACGGAAAAAAGACAAAAGACAAAAAAAAAAAAAAAAAAGAAAATGATATTTATTTGGGAATGGGCATTGCAATGGAAATACACATATCATAGTAAACTATGGGTGGATTTAGGGAGGTAAAGGAAGACAAACGTTTTTAAAGGAAAAATGAGGATGATTACATAATTGTTTTGAGATAATTATTCTTGGACTGCATGACACCAGTCCAAGGTTGGATAGACAGTTGCTGGGCAGACGTCCTTGCAGAAGTATTTCTTGGTGTAAGGTTGTGGTTTTTGCATTCTTTTCTGGTAGTTCTAATGATCAAGCATTTGTATATGACCCTCCCCAGCACTATTTGTCAGAGTGTTTCACACATGTGACTCCATTTTGATTCTGACAACTTTCACAAAACCAAGTCATAGCTCTATGGGAGAAAAGACCTTTTCTGAATAAGCTGAACAATTCCCACAGCCTATCATAAAAAATGTACTCAAGGCTACAGTAATACCATGACTGTCTCTGAAAGAGCAGCTGCACACAGGAAGTAAACCAGCATGCAGAGTGACTGATCAGCTCATTTTGATCACTTTCTGAGATTAAATTTATCATCACCACAGCCAAAGTAACAGAGGGGCAATATTGCTAAAACCAGCTCAAATGAATGACAATGACATAAGATGTTCACTTCTGGAATATAAGCATCCTTGCTCTCTCCATCTCTACTCAGCAGTAAGTACTGAGGCTAGCAGGCTTGGCCATGACTCCACGCTGAGATGATTCTAACCCATCCTGGCAGAGTATGGGGAGAGGCCCCCATCTCCACCACTGCATTCAGTCCAGTGGGACGTCTGCTGCCCTTTTATGCCTGGTTAAAGGCCTGTCATCACATGTCCATCAAGCTTCAGGCCAACCACACTTGCCTGAGCCCACTGCAGTAGGACTTTGAGCCCCACCCTGAGCCCTCTAAAACCTGCCTAGACCTTACTAGCCATCCTCACTAGATGCAGTCACTTTTCCTTCACCTGTCTCCCAGGGAGGCTAGAATGCAATTTCAAATTAGACAAATCCCTCTGCTGTGCTCAAATCCCAGCAACACCATACTGTGCCCCCACACTCCCTCTACACAACACATACTTTTCCTTCACCTGTCTCCCAGGGAGGCTAGAATGCAATTTCAAATTAGACAAATCCTTCTGCTGTGCTCAAATCCCAGCAACACCATACTGTGCCCCCACACTCCCTCTACACAACACATTCCCACCTCCCTCCCCTTTGCTTGTTCATTCAATAAACACTTATGTATTCGATACTGGGAACACAAAATGAATGTTGTAAAATCTGTGTCCACAAGGTTTCATAACTTTAAGGAGAAGACAGAAGTAAATGAATGATTTAAGTATCAAGGGCCATGCTCTTGAATAGAGGCATGCAAAAAAGGGAAACAGAAGCATAGAGGGGAAAGTGCAGAAGCTTAACTTACTCCCAAGTACTGCCATGCTCCAGAAAATCCTACTACCCTCCCCACACATCATTTCAGTCTTACAACCCAGATAAAGTAAGGCTTACATTTTGGAGTTCTAAACTCTCCTATAAGGGCTAACTCCCACAGCCAAGTTAGTTCTCCCAGATATGGCTCAAACCATTGCATTATTACTCCTCTCCCTTCCCTGAGGTCCCAGTATACATTACGGCTATAATATCCAACATTACAGTACTAGAGATACACAAATTTGTTCTTGAAAGGAAAAATCTTATTTTCCTATAACTTTTTTTTTCTATACGTTTAAATTCTTCTTTGTTATGGAGCATGCTTTTCTTTATCAGTCACTTGACATTAACCAAAATAATAGTAAGGATTAAAGTTTTCAGCAAGTCAATAAATATAATGCCAACACAAGGATTATTAATTAATAATATACTTAAAGGTATAAAAATATACTTAAAGATATAAATTTCTTCACTTAGAAACTAAGAGTTATTAACAGCAGCTATTGTTAGATTAATTTCCTAGGCAATCAGTTAAATGCTGAAATAGAAAAGCAAGAAACCAAGAATAACAATAATTTCGTATTTGCAATGCCAAAATATGATACTGAGGAAACTTAAAACCATTTGGGTAATATAGTGCAATGTGGCCATTACATNTGCTGACAACACCAAGTCAAGGGTTAAGATCCCCTTACCGGTCATTTAAAAAAAAAAAAAATTATTCAATACCCCAAAGAGCTTTTGTTTATAAAGGCTATAGCTGTCAACACTCACCATACTAGAAATTAAAACTGACAAATACTCCAATATTTATTTATTGAATCATTAAAAATAATCTCATTACTTATTAAAATATTTTTATAAAAATCTATTTTCTAAAAACAAAGAAAATAGTGAGAAGCATTGTTTTACATTTTTTTGAATCTGTTTTAATGCCTGACTTAATAGAAGAAAGCTGGATTCTATATTTTCTTCTGCATTCAATTTTTCAAATATGCTGTTTCAGTTGAATAAAGAAGATCTAGTCACACACAGATATGTAGTGGGAAAAGGGAGGAATATTTTAATAGTCTTTTTATTTCATTCTGGATATCCTTCTTTGATACTACACCAGAACCTGACAAATAATAAAGTTTTTTAAAGGTTAGTTTTGATGGGCAATCTGAAACCATATCAGTGAATTTCTCATTAAAATCCATCGGTCTATCTTGCACATTCAATGGATCTTCCTCCTATGCATAATTTTGTAACACCATGAATTGGTGTCATTTGGAAAATACTGGTTCACTTTGTTATGCAGATCTTCCAAACACTGACATATTTAATTATACAGTATATAAATCACATTAGTTAATATCACCAATTTTACCAGAAAAGCCTTTAAATTTTCAGAAGCTGTCAAGCTCATAGTACTGGATACAAGTTTTCTAAAAATCTAATTTTCACTTGATCCATTTCCAACTTTATCACTGGCAATGAATATTATCAGTTTTCTGCCTCGAGGAGACACAGTCACTTCATTCATTTTTGAGAACTACAGTTTGTCTGTCATTTGAGAACTACAGTTTGTCTGTCATTATTTCAAATAAAAATGGTATCCGTGAAAGAAAAATAAACTACTTCAGCATACACTCAAACAATTGCCCGAGTGTTTTTCCACAAGACAGCCATTGTATTTCAGCATGCAACTGAAGCGCTTTATCAATACTTACTATTTCAGCGCGCAAATTATTAAAAAGAGGTATATTCAAGGGTCAGGTTTAATAAAATTAATAATTTTAACTACTTCCTCAAGGACATTTTTAATGAAAACTGGCAATTGTTTTGACTATAAATTCATGACAGTGAAGATCACAACTACTAGCATAGTTTGGTACCACTACCTTGGTTCACACTACGGTGCCAGCATCCTCACCCCTCACTGCCTTTGCAACATCGGTACACACATCAACACACTTGACCTGCAGACCTCAGGGCTTCCCAGGGGCTTCCAGACTGCATCCTCAGGAGTCTGCTGGTCTAGCTAATTACAGTCTAACCCTCCAACCAAGAACAACTAGAAAAGCTGGATAAATTACAAAAATCAACTATTTAGGGAACATCCTCAAGACGGCAGAATAGAGAGTACCCACCATCAGTCTCTCCCACAATTGATCAATCTACAATTATTAAAAAGCAAAGACTGCCAACCTGGGACCACTGGAGCTTGGGCAAAGAGGAAGAGAGACCCCCTGAGTTTGTGAAGGCAGGAAAAGCCACAGCAAGAGAAAGAGGGACCAGTCCCAGCAAGGGGCAGGAAGAAGCTGCAGCACACACAGAGCAGGAGCCTACAGGAGCCACAGCTGTGCCCTTTGTGTAAAGTTGTTTGGAGTCCACAGGGGAGAAAAGCACCTTGGAGCACTCCATACCAGCCCCCATGCCAGCGAGACCACTGACAGGGTTCCTGTGAACCCATATAGTGAGGGCTGCAGCCGACAAGAAAGGAGCCACTCAGAGGCCAGTAAGTCATCACAAGGGGCTGGAAGACAGCCCACCCCACAGGAAGCATCTGAAGTGCCTGGAGTGCAGTGGGAGGCTGGCCCACTGGGGGAACATTGGGGCATAGTGTGGGTAGCTGATCTGCCTTCCAACTGACACAGGCCCACCCAGTGGAGACTGATCAGGAAGAAAGAACTGCAGGAGGTACAGTTCGCTGTAAAGATTCAGTCCCAGGCCAGAATTCCTACACAGCCCAGGTGTACCTGACTTCACAAGACCCAGAAGTGATTCAAAGGCCAATAATTAAATCTGAGCCGCACAAAAAGCCTTCCTCAGAGAATTAGCAGCAAAGCAGCAATTTAGCTCAACTACAGGTCCCCATAGGAAGCTTCCCCCAATTTTGGAATTAACTGAAGGACAACATATTAGTTCCACTGCAGAGTTTAAGTGGTGGTGGAACTAACAATTGAACACAGAACTGGGAAAAAAAAAAAAAAAAAAAACACAGATCAGAGACAAAGCTCTGATATGAACCAGTAAAGGTCTAACACCACTAAAGAACACCTATATAACCTAGAAGCAGTAACAGTCTCCTCCAATGCCCAGGCATCAATGTAAAGAATAAAGATTGAGAAAGAACAGAGAAATATGTCACCATTAAAGGAAACAAACCCAGCAATGGATCCAAAGGAACAGATTTACAAAATGTCTGACAGAGAATTCAGAATAACCCTCTTAAGGATGTTCAGAGAGTCATAAGAAAATACAAATAAAAAATTAAATGATATTTGGAAAACAGCGAGGAACAGAACAAGAAACTTGAGAAAAAAAACTCTAATCAATTAAAAAAAACCCACCCATATTGTCTAGCCAGCAAAAGAAAAAAAAATGCTACTTCTCAGCTGATTAGAGCATGGTGTTATAACACCAAGGTCAAGGGTTCAGGTCCCCATACCAGCCAGCCACTAAAAAATAAAGAAAAAAAAAAGTCTAGAAACCAAGAATACATTCTCTGAATTGAGAAACTTGATAGAAAGCTCTAACATGAGACTTAATCAAACTGAGGAAAGAATTAGTGGGCTTGAAGATAAAACATGTAAAATCAAATCAGAGGGGCAAAAAGAATAAGAAAAAATAAAACAGAAATACAGCAAACATGGGACTCCTTCAAGTGAAATAACCTCCACAGGTTTGGCATACCCAAAGGAGAAAAAAAGGAAGAGATGTAGCAAGCATATGCAAGGAAACTATGGCTGAAAATGTCCCAATATGGAGAAAGATGACAGCATCCAGGTACAGGAAGATCACAGGTTGCCAGTCAAATGCAATCCAAAGAAAAGCACTCCAAGGCACATCATAATCTAATTATCAAAAACCAAAGACAAAGAAAGCATACTGAAACTGTTAGAAGATCACATCATCTGGAGCATAAACAATATGTCACACACAATGTTCAAACAAAAATTACCAGCTATACAAAGACATCAGATTAAAAGGGAAAACTAAAAATAGAAATGGACCCACAGGAGATCTCAGGTATTTGAGTTATGACACATGAACTTTAAAATAACTGATTAATATATTTAAAATACACTACAAAAATGGAGATTTTCAGCAGAGAATTGACATCTATAAAAATAGATATTCCAGCTCTCTTTTTAAAACTACAACTAAAATATTGATGACTTTAACAGCAAATTAGATATAAGTCAAAGGATCAATGGGCTAGAATATAGACAGTAGAAAATATTTAGACTAAAGCAAGAAAGGAAATAAAAAATTATGGAAAATACAGAAAAGAGCAAGAGAGATAAATATACAAGTATAGGGCACTGTGAAAAGATCCGTGCACAGGTAATGTTGAATTAGCTGAGAATTCCCCAACACTTACAGGAATCTTTTCAAACCCTGAGCAACAGAACTGCAAACAAAAACCACCAAGGCACATCATAATGAAATTACTGAAAAGCAATGAGAAAACATTAAAAGCAGCCAAATAAGGAAGAAAATATGTAATCTTCAAAGGAAAAACAACCAGATAGATATATGATTTTCAACAGCTTTCAACAATAAACACCAGAAAAGAACAGAAATAACATAAGAACAAGTAGAAAACAAAATAGTAAGATAATATATTTAAAGCCAAATGTATCAGCAACCACATTAAATATAAATAGACTAACACACTTCAATTAAAGACAAAGGTTTTAGAATATATGCACAAAGGGTCTTCAAAAAGTTCATGGAAATATTTGTATTATCTTTTAATTCTATTTTCCATGACCGCTTTGAAGTACTCTCATATATATGTTATGTATATAGGTGTGTGTATGTTTGTATAAATGCATATGTATAAATTACATGCTGCTTACAAGAGACACATTAACTAAAAAGCACTTTGAGAAAAAATGCAGAATAAATGAAAGTGGAAATGCAAAAGGAGAAAAGTTACCGCTCATCCAAGGAGAAGGTGAGGAAGATCAGGGAAGACTTGCTTCATGGATGAGGCATTTGGCAGCAATAATAAATCATATCACTCTCCAAGTAAAAAATAAAATAAAAGGGAAATGTATACAAGAGTCAGAAAGATGGGAATCAAAATATGAGCATTCTCAATGGTAAAGGTGAATATGAAAATAGGGCTTGCCCCACAGTCACAACTGGGCTTCCTATTTAGTAGCCTTCCTTCCAAGTTTAGTTGTTGGACCATCCTAGCTGAGGGAAAGTCTGCACAGCTGCCATTTATCCAGCAGGTGTAATGAGAACTGCTTCGCACCCCTAGAGCCCTTAGAGTAGGGGCTCAGAGAACAGTACCTCCAGTCTTCCCGCTGGAGATGGTTCTCAGCCGCAAATGAACATTAGAATCCCTTGGGGAGCTTTCAAAATCACCAATGCCCAGGACACACATCAGACCACTAAAACAGAATCTCCCAAGGAGGACCAGACATTAGCACACTTTTAAAGCCCCTCAGGTGATTAAAATGTGTCCCTAAGGTTGAAAACCACTCTATTAAGGCAGGGCTGGGCCCTATCTAAAGTGTGTGTACTCTGAGAAAGGAAGTGCAGGCCCAGAAGAGAAGACATACAACTTGCAAATGGCATGAACCTAAAAGCAAAAACAAAGGGACTGACCCATATATACATAGTTTCTTTTCCCAGATTCTCCAATTAGACAAAACCTGTCCTTACCCTTGGGGAGAAATAGGTGTAAATTGTGAAAGGGCAGAATTATCTTCCCAATTCCATTCCCTTCTCAAGAATGGAATGGATCTTGGGCTCGAGTGGTGACAGTCAGCTTTGTACTCCATGAATTTTCATAACCAATTAAAAAAATGAAATGAGGAGAGAGAAAGGAAGGGAGAGGGATAAAGAGAGAAAGAGATTAATTCTTGTGGCTAAAATATATCATGAAAATGTGTGTTTAATCTGAGTGATTGATTTAAAATAAGTTATAATTATTGATTGTGCCCTTAAAAAAAAAAAGAATGGAATGGAAATCTCCTGCAATCATGAGGACATGAGCATGGGATAGTAGCTTTGCCTCTCTAGTTAACATGGCTTTCCAGTTGAACATTAGTAAATGGGTAAATTACCATATATAAAAATTGGAAGAGTGGGAATAGAGGAACATTTTGAAGCAAGGATTTTTTTCCCCCCTCAATGTTTTTAGTGATCATTGAAGCAATGAAAGAATGATTTGTAACAGTCCAAAGTGTAAAATAAATGAAACGTCTAAACTGTAAGTTGGCTGAAATTTTGTATGGTTATGCTAATTGCCTGATTAGGCAACTAAAGGCAATTGTCTGAATCCAGCTGACGTAGCCAACTGTCTTGCCAGGGCTTGGGCTCTCAGACCCTTCAAACCCATTGTACAGACTGGGTCACAGATCCCTCACACGCCCGCTGGGTCACCAGACTCCTCACACGCAAGTCCACGCTAGGTAATTGGGAAAGATTCTGGGAGCCGTTGGCAGATGACACAAGCTCCGTCCTCAGTTTCCTCAGCAACAGCAACAGCAGCAGCAGTTTACAGCAATAGTCGGCGGCGGCGGTGGCGGCAGCCTCCCAGAACATCCCAGGGGCTTTGGCAGTGGCAGCAACAGCCTCCAGCAGCAGAAGCGGCCTCCCCATGGTCCCCTGCCCGGGGCATTCCAGGGGCCAGGGGCCCCCATGCATCAGAGCAGTTCATCCTTTATACTTAAGTCTGACAACCCAGGACACCTGGGTGCAAGTCAGACAACCCAGGAACACGTTGGTGCCCATGCGCATGTACATCAGACAATAGCCAAGGAACACCTGGGTGCACGTGCATATTTACATCAAATGCTCAACAAGAATCTAAACATCTGTGGGACTCCTGACCATTTTCCTGTATTTTCCCTACTAATGTGCTATTTTCTCCTAGCTCTGGACCTTTACATATGCCATTCTGGACCTTTACATATGCTGTCTCTATACTCTTCTATCTGCCCCTCACCCTCAGCCCACCCTTTCATCTAGTTAATGATTACTCATTCTTTGGATCTCGGGTTCTCAGAGAGCTTTCTGTGATCCCACAGACAAATTTAAGTTCCCCTGCCATATGCTCTCATGAGATCTAAAACAACTTACAATGATATATTTATGTGGTTAGTGTCTGATTCTTCTGATAAATAATGAATTGTATGAAGGCAGGAACCCAGTATGCTTTATTCTTTATTATACTCCAGGCACCATCCATAGTGGTTAAATATTTGTTGAATAAGTGTCCTTAGTCATTCATAGACTGCCTAACACTGCTTAAAGTTGCAGATAAGTATTAAAAAAAAAAAAGGTGATTGATGCCCTTATTTGTATGCACTCGCCAATTAATTGACTAAAAATGATTAGAAGTACTGGAGAACTTGAAAATAAAAACCAAACAAGGCTGCCAATTTTTGAGAAGGAATCCGTGCCCATTCTCATTCAAGACAATCAACCACAGCATAAGTACACCTGTTGGCCAAGAGACTTATGTAAGACAGTATAATTCTGGGAACTGGGCCTTAAAAAATGTCTCTTCAGCCTACTGCACTCAGCCAGAGAAGAGGTAGGGCTAACTGAGGAGACAAAAATATAAAGATGAACAGAAGATTCTTCCTACTCTGATGGCTTCCATATATTAAGTAATAGCTACTCCAGATAATAATGTTGCTGGATGACAGTTTGAGCCAGCTGGTCTGAGGCATGAGTCACCAGGTTAACTACCTTATCTCAAATTCAAAGTAAAAGAAAGTAGCTAACTTGATGTCAAATAAACACAGGGCACCAAACTTTGTGGCAAATGTTACCCTCAGATAACTTTCTTAATACTGCTGCACAGTTTGCTCCACTGAAAAAAAACCTCACCACTCTCTCTACCTGGGCTGCCCAAATGATAAACCAAATACTGGAGAAGAATCATGCTCCTGAATCTTGGAGAATATTTATGAGAGTGAATAAGGTGGACAAATAAAGTCAGTGGTAGAAAAACAATATGCTATGCAACCCACTTCATCATCGCCCCCAGACAAATCTGTTGCTTAAACAACAGCAACAGAATCTAATCACTAAACCTCCCAGCTGCCAAAATCATACAAGCAACTTGCTATTTAAAATGTCACATTTCCCATCTGATATAAATATTTGCCTTCTGCTCACATTCCTGAAGTGTAATACAAATTAGGCCCAGACTTAAATTCACCTTGGCACAAACTATTTAACTTCTTTTCTCCTTTCAAGTGACCCAGATTGTGCATTATGAAAATTGTGAAGCCCTGGTGGTCTTCTCAGTAATTAGAATAGATCGCTGTAGCCTGGGTCGATTTTCAGCCTAGGCTTTGCACATTATTTTACATGTGGAAAGGTCTTGACTACTTCATTCAAGTCCACTGAGACTTGGTTCAGCCTCAGTAACCTTTTATACACAAACGCAAGACTGCCTGTTATCTGATTTCCAGAAAAATCATGCCAGTGAGATATTTTTATCCAGTTTTTTAAAATAAAGAAATAAATCTGGTAATTAAAAAACATAACTTGAAAAAATGTTTAAAGAAAACAAAATGATGGAAAAGATTAAAAGGCTAATTTAAATGACATAACAAAAATCAGATTTGTTAGCTATGTTGGTTTATGTCAGTATACAGACCTTCTCATTACTGACAGGAAGTGAGAAATTTAAACCATCACAAAAATGTTCAATACACACACTTCTGTGCCCTCCTATAAAATTGATTTTATATTGCAAATATATTACCTGCAGACTAGAACCATGTCTCCTGTGTCATCCTCACACTACCTATATCAGAATTACCTGAGGTATTGGTTAAAAATGCAGATCACTAGACACCAAAAACATTCTAAATTAGACTCTCTCTTGGGAACAGGACCCAGGAATCTGCATTTTAACAAGTTTCCTTCCCTAAATCACCCAAAACCCAAAACAGTGTGCTTGCTCTACAAACACAGCTTCCTGACAAGTCCTTAGCTCTTCCTTTGAATCCAACTGGAACCCAAAGCTGCTCTTATTATATTCAGAGCCACCCAGGGTATTAAAGTTAGAGAATCTCTCCCTGGATGTGATTCCTTTAGCTCTCTAATCTCAACTAAACCAAACAAGTAACTAAAAAATCTACAAAGTCTACTGGTTGATAGAGTGCTTGAGAAACAATCTCTCTAATGGAGTAGTGTGATTTTTGAAAGCAGAATAAAAATGTTAATCGCTTCCTATTACCAAAGCCTCTCAAATTCAAGCAGTCAAAAAAGCTAGAGCAGAGGATTATACAACTAAATTTACAGATAGTCACCATCCCCTAACCAACTACACCCAGTCACTTTAACTCCTGCCTGATTATAAATAAGCCATCCTCCCCCAACACTAACGACCATAATTTATGTTTATGACTACCAAAAGACTGTAAACAACTGTTAAATATCAACAACAAAACCTCCAGGGAAACTGTCCATTCCCTAATTTTTTTTTTTTTTTCAAATTCATCCTCACAAACCTATAATCAACCCACACAATATCACAAACTGATTTTTTTCTTTTTTATTTGACCGGTACAGGGATCACAACCCTCAACCTATAATCAACCCACACAATATCACAAACTGATTTTTTTCTTTTTTATTTGACCGGTACGGGGATCACAACCCTCAGCACAGTGTGGTCTGCACCACGCTCAGCCAGTGAGCTCACCGGCCATCCCTATATAGGATCCCGACCTGCAGCCTCAGCGCTACCAGCGCTGCACTCTCCCAAGTGAGCCACGGGGCCGGCCCTCTGTTCCCTAAAATTTAACAATGACTTTGAGATATTCTTGCATATTAAATCAGGAATGAGTGTTCTCAAAACAAATAACCCTACTTTTGAACGTATTTCAAAAGTCCTTTGAACAACAAAGGATACCTAGGCTTACACAGAAATGTTAACCAAGAAAGGTAAAAGTCATCATCTACGTAAACATCAATGGACTAGCATTAAGCCTTTTTCAGTTCAGACCACATGGAAAAATGCCCCAGGAGAAACATTTACAATATATATTAAGTGTTTGATTTACATATTTAATAAATATTTTTAAAAGTAAACATTTGGATTTTCTTTTCATTTTTGCAATCAATTCCGATACTTTTATAATTTTTACAATCAATTGATATTTTATGAATCCCTCAAAAATAATCTTAATTTACAAGATTGTGCTTCTAGGAAATAAGGGGTCAACTTTACAAGAGTTCTACTTGAGACAATTATCCAAGAATCAATCATGTGGTAAATTCTAAGGCGGGAGGAGCCATCTCTATTTCATTTAAGGCCAAAGGTTTTACAATCTTCAAGAGGCTTTGACCTTTCAGCTGAAATCTTTGTTACTAAAAAAGAAATTTCCCAACTTTAGTTTTTTTCTATCTTAGGGGAGGTAGAGATAAGGATTGCCAAAAAAAGAAAGGCTGTCTAAAGCCTTATTTGTAGTTTCTAGAAAGAGGACAAGCAGTATAGAAACAGAAAGCATACCCTTGCTCATTTGGGGCTTAATCTCTTCATCCATGTCCAAATCTTCTAAATCTAGGAAATTGTTTACCTAGAAAAGGATTAACATCATTTTATGCATATTAAACAAAGTAAAAATGCAATGAAGAGTCAATGAATCCACTTCCACAACACTCAACTGAGCAGCTAAATCCACTTTTCTCATTAACTCTTGAGTCCCAAAGGCCTTTGTGTTTACTGTGCTTTCTCAGAGACATCTGAAATGAGTTGTAAATTTGGAAGTTGGTCTAGATTCTGTAGGCACCATAGTCTGATCTCTATACTGAAAGAGAAAAAACGGTTTGGGAGTTTTCAAAAAGAGACTTTGTTCTAGATCCTATCCCAGAATATATACCACCACCATGACAATCCAAAACAGTGTTTCTCTTTTTTGTGTTTTTGCTTTATTGCCTTGGCTTCTCAAGCAAATGGTGGTGATAGGTCTGGCTATTATCATAACAGCCTGCTTTTTTATAGCATTCTGAAGAGCCAGAGAGAAGAAACTAAAAGCAGGAGAGAAAGGTTCGTTCCAAACAAAATCATCCTGCCCCGGGTAAATCACAATAGAGGTGAGCAGGGCTAAAAATTAAGTGTTCTCTCTTCAAGCAAATAAAACTGAAAATTACTTCAAAGGTAAAAAGCAGAGCAAATAACCTTTACAGACACAATAGCAGCATTTCAATGAAAAACTATTCCACGTGGAATATTGCTTTCCACTGCAAGCTGACAATGAGACATTTTAGATGAACAAAATGGTAACATTTCATACACAAACTAATTCATCTCAGGTGAATATTAAAGAGTGTAAATAAGAAAATGATTTCACCACTAGCACAAATGAGACCTGGTAAAGGCATAAGGTTGCAATGCCTTTTATGCTCATGATCTAAACATATGCATAATAAAATACCTTAAAATTACAAATTTATATTTCATAACTGGAATTCAAAAGACAGGCTGGGTCTTCCTCCCGCCCCAACTCTACTTCCCAGACCATGGCTACTACATCGGAATTTTATTTTATTTTATTTTATTTTTTTTCCTTTTTGTCTTTTTTCGTGTCCGGCAATGGATCGCAACCCTCAGTGTCGCGCCCATACCGGACCGGACCGGCAACGAGATCACAACCCTCAGTGTTGCGCCCACACCTCGCTCAGCCAGTGAGCAGGAACCGGTCTGCATGTGGGATCCGAACCCTCAGCGGGAGCGCCACCGCGCTCCCAAGCGGCGCACTGTAGCAGTGCACCACCAGGCTGGCCCAACATCGGAATTTTAAATGGTAGCTTCCATTGCTTATAAGAATATAACTGCAGTTATTACTTAGCATCAAAGTGACAGCAAAAATTTATCTTCCATGTGATTGTTTCAGTACTAAAATGAGAATCTGTTATATTGTTATTTTTCTTAAAGCCTATGCAAAGGGGGACTGGAGTCACGTTTCTCTATCAAAGCACCCCTTTCATTTCTTAAGCTTTAAGGGAAAAATATCCAGAACTCAGCCAAGCAAGAACAGTTTAAGATATTCAAACATCAACTTAAAAAAAAAAAAAAAATCTGTAAGGACAAAATCTGCTGAATTCTCCAACTTTGTATAAAGGACAGCAAATAAGTCCTGTGCATTTTTTTTGTCTTTTTGTGTTTTTCACCATGGAAGGAAAATTGAATCATGCTTTACCTTCACTTTTCCTGCCCGATTCAGATCACCTTGAAAGGAACTGCCCACTTTTTGGCCTTCATCCACCACTATCTGAAAATTCAGTGAGGACATATTGATGAGAAAATGAAATAACCAAAAATAGGATCTGATCTTGTAGCACTTCAGATGATACAACATCCCTTCCAGTTTTTAATTAGCTATGCATGATAGATCAGATTCACTAAACCATAGCAGTGTTCAGGGAATCAGTTTCAGAATGTCTGACTTCTACTTCTATCCCCTAGACTCATCCACAGTATAACCTGGAGTACATTACTAAACCCCAGTGTTCTCATATGTAAAATAGGAACACTTCCAACCCCCTATCCCATCCCAATGAACCTCTGATGGACAAATCAGAGAATGCTAATACAACGTTTTCAAGTTATTGAACAGCAACGTCATTCAACAATTCTTTGCCTCTAGTCTCAGTGGCCAATAATTGCCAGCAAGAGTGAATCCTCTAGGAATAAAGTTCACTGGAAGCAAGTTCTGGAAATAAAGAGTTAAAGACCTCTACTGTAAATACATTTCTAACACATAGATTTTTGTTCCCTTTTATAAAACCCCAATCTCTTATACAATTCTGTTAACAATATTGCAGGGAAGACACGATGAGGCAGAAATTAACTCAAATGACTTAAAAGTAGAATAGCTTCCACTCTGATTCCTTGATAATTAAAAACCATAGGGGCCAGCCCAGTGGCGCACTTGGTAGAGTGCGGCGCTTGGGAGCGCGGCGGCGCTCCCGCTGAGGGTTCGGATCCCATATAGAGACCGGTCCACTCACTGGTTGAACGCGGTGCAGGCGTGACACCGAGGGTTGCGATCCCGTTGCCGATCGTGGTACAGGCACAACACTGAGGGTTGCGATCCCGTTACCGATCACGAAAAAAGACAAAAAGGAAAAAAAAAAATACCATAGCTAAGGAGAATGTGAATAGAGTCTATACGATCTTGAAGATTAGGAAGAAAGTATCCAACATTTACTGACCAAACCTTAGAGAAAACAAGATAACAGATTCTACTTCAAGTTTGAAAGAAATCTAGGACAGGTAAAAGAAAAGTGCCATTTTACACAAAGAATTATAAAAAGAAACTCTTTTGTCCCAAACAGAGGGTAAGCTAAAAGATACAAATAATTTCAAAAAGAGTTTATAGATGGCAGATCCTTAAGAGGCTTTTAACAAAAATTGAAGATAAACCAGTTACCATCATAAACAATGGCTGCTGAAATCACAAAATGTAATGGTGATTTTCAACAAAGTGCCCCAATGGCACTCCTCCTAGGATAAGGAGTTACAAATCCAATAACTGTCCAATGTTTCTTATAGTCTGTCCTGTATTTAATTCATGAAGAATGCTTTTTTCCCTCAGACTATTTCTATAAATGTGCCACAGTGTTACCTGTTCTTTTTCCGAACACTGTGATGAAGTATGAAGAAAGATGGTTTTATTTCTAAGACAACGGTCATTAGATTCATTTTTATGAGTAAATTTTGCTGAAGTTAATATGTTTCCCGAAGAATTGGTTCCAAATGCTCCCATTTTGGTCACATTATCCTCTGAAATGATAAGTTATATAGTATTAGAAAATATCCACCATACTACCATTCTGGTTTGTGTTTATTGAGAAATTTTCACAAAAAAAAAAAAAAAAAAAAAAAAAAAAAGACTACTTTTCAAAGAACTCGGCAAACTGAATGCTTGAGGCATTAACCACTCTTCAAAAAGTTATTTCTAAAAATGCACAGAAAGATAACAATATTTTATTCAACAATCAACAAATATTTGAGTGCCTGCTATGTTCTTAGCCATTGTTAAAAGATTAATATAGTATTTGTAAGTCTCTCAGATATTACCTATCCCATGCTTTTCTAAATTTGAGGATTTTTTTTCCTTATATGGAAACAATGTATAAATTTTAGAAAATTTGTAAGAGAAAAATGTGACAACCACTCATAATCCTACCTGCCAGAAACCCCACAACAAAATTTTTACAGTAGCTATCTTTTTAATCTTTTTTGTGCATCCACATGCTTCTAAATATCAAAATAGAATCATACTGTACATAATGTATTATAACTCAGCTTGCCAGCAAATTTTCTTTTCATGGTACTGAGTATTCCTCTATGTAATTTTAATAACTATAGAAAACTCCATTATATAAATCTAAAATAGTTTATTTAAGTAATTCTTGACTTATTATAATTATTTAAAATTATAAACAATAAATACCTTTCTACTAATTTCATGCACATTCTTAATTATCTCCTTAGGCTAACGAAAGAGTCTAAGATTCATCCTAAATTAAGACTAAATTAAGATTAAATTAAAATTATGATATCATGATGCCATTAACAGAATTGTGGGGAAAAATAAAAAGAAATAAATTTGGTAAGAGATAATGAATCTAGCTTTGGCCATGTTGCATTTGAGGTGCCAGTGGAAATCATCGTGGAAATGAACCAAAGGCAGCTGCAAATGTAGGCTAAAATGTGGGAGAGATATATCACACCTTAAGTAAACATCTGATTGTGAGGTAATGGCTTAAGCCATAAAATTACTTTTAATATTAGTAGTAACAATTAAAATTATTAAGAGTTAACATTCATTGAGTATCAGAAACTCTTATTAGCCTCTCATGAATCATCTCATTTAAGCCTCACAACACCCCTAGAGGTAGATACTGTTACTATCCCCACTTTATAGATAAGAAAACCAAGGCCGACAGTGAGATTAAGTAACCTGTTCAAGGTTATAGAGCTGTTAAATAGCACAGTGGAGACCTGAACCCAGGCCTTCTGACTGTAGAACCTATACTCCTAATCACTATTCTTTGCTACTTAGAAAAAAATATAGCAAATAAAGAAACTAGAAGAAGAAAAAAGAAGGAAAAAAAATCCTAGAAAGGAGACAAAGAAGAAAAGCTTACAATAGGTCACAGAAGAACTTAAGGTGCAGAGTATTTTCTAAAACTGGAAATTGCTTGCTGTAAATAACAATGGCAAATACAAGAATCTATGTCAATGATCACTAGAAGAGTGATAAAGGAATTCAAAAGTCAAGTGAAAGAAGTTGTTGAGTTGGGGAATCTTGTTCCATTTCCTTAGGAAACTCCACCATAAAAATGTTCCAGAGGCACAGACTGTTTAATCTGTGGGCTCTTTAGGCAGGTTTTTAACTGAAGAGGTTATGAGATAGCCTAATCCATCAAAGTGTTCATGTTTGTTTCTCTTGAGCTGTCAGTTACATGACATCAAAATCAGTGAGATTCGTGTTGTAGCAATGATCACAGCCTGGTGCAAGTCCAGTTGGAATCCCTTGTTTGCTTACAAATACCCCGTCATTGGTAGAATTAAGACTTGTGGGGGTATCTTCAGGACATTAACACAGAAATACCATCAGGGAACAGAGATAAGGTGACCTAGTCTACAACACATCATTAATAAGTCAGGGAAGAAAAACACAAATACTGAATGCATCACTTTCTCTTCAAAAAGGTCATATCCATAAAAAACGCAAACTCAGGCCAGCTCTCTACTACTACCTACTGCACCAGCCCCAGTAACTCCTAAAGAGCTACCACAGGGAGAAGTGGTCCCTGCCTTTTGCCTAAACAAATCCTTAGAACCTTTGGTGTGAAATACCAGTCTTGGCTGCTGGGAGTGGAGGGACTGGGGAGAGGGGTTACTGAGTAAGGTATTTCGAGGGTTGCTAAGAAGACTGCTGGGGTAACCAGCACTATGAAGGATCAGATAAGTGAGGAAGAAATGGTCTTAGGACTCACTCTCCCCAACTTCTTCCTCTTTTATAGCCACAAAGATGTCCTACATCAGTCCTAGGGCAACGATAAGTAGTGGTAGCAAGATAGAGCAAGATAGGCAGAGAGATGCTTGGAAACAGGAGTTAAGTGAGAATGAAAGGGTTTTTCAAACTTTATCAAAGTTAGAAGGGAAAAAGGCTTCCTGCAGCTACCACCATTCCTCAGTGCATTGTTCTAATAAGAGGCAGAATGTTTCAGTTCTCCCTGCTTTCCCTTTAAGTCAAGCACAACCTGAATCTAGTATCGACTAAGAAAATCCTATGTACCCAGCTCAGCATTATTGTGATAGTCTATTGACTTCAGTTCTTGAAAAGCACAGTGATGTCTGAAGATAGCAGATGTTCTACAAGGACAAGTTCTATTTGCTCTAATATCACTCAATGTACTTTATCATTTTCAATAAAACACCCAGGTTATTTCACAGGTAACCAGATAAAGCTCCTTTGAAATAAAAAGCAAAATACAATGAAGTCCCAGCTTCTGACGCTGATGTTGAACAATTGTTGGGGTCTCAGATCTAACAAAAATCCTCGTCCACTCTTAAAATGCCCTCCCTTTGTAAACATAAAGTTTTCATTTTTTTAAATGCCAGAAGATGAAGAAAAGAACTTGATCCCTCTCTGATTAAACCCACAGTTTAAGGCTCCTTTCCAAACTTCGAAATTAGTTTCACAAGAATACATACTATATCCTTCCAAAGACCCAGAAGTGCTTCTTATAAAGGCTTTAAAAATTTTTTAAACCAGCAAATAGTAAATCTTTTGGCACAATGAGATAGGAAAAAGGTTATTTTTCAGTATAATAATGTCAGAATGGCAGATGTTGGCACAGCCCAGGACCCGAAGTGGCCAAAAGCCTGGTTAGAGAGCCAGACGCTGCTTCCCAGAGCTATCCTGGTGGCAATCCAAACGTGCCACCCAAGCATTCGTCTCTTCTTCTGTTTCTGTTTTTCGTCAGAGTCCTTACCACCTTTTCATCTCATCCCCAAAATTTCTTGCTTTGAAATAAGTGTCAGACATAATACAGTTTAGAAATCTAACAGCAAAATTTCAGAGAACAAGTAGGTTATTGAGACCTGAAAGAATGTTTCCTTGGGCATTTCTGAGTCAAAACTTCAATACAGATGAGACAAAAGTTTTTTTCTTCAGGTTTTTAGAGGTTTCATTATTCTAAAGCAATGTGTTTTAGTCCGCTTTGTGTTGCTATAACAGAAATACCTGAGACTGGGTAATTTATAAAGGAAAGAGGTTTAATTGGCTTATGATTCTGGGACAGCTGCATCTGGCACGGGCCTCAGGCTGCTTCTACTCATGGTGGGAAAATGGCAGGCAACCGGCAGGTACAAGCAGATCACATGGCGAGAGGAAGCAAGAGAGACAGAGAAGGTGCCAGGGTCTTTTTTAAGCAACGAGCTCTCGCGGGAACTAATCAAGTGAGAATTCACTCATTAATCCCCTCTCCCTCAGGGAGAGCATTAATCCATTCATGAGGGATCTGCCCCCATGACTCAATCAGTTTCCAACACTGCCACATTGGAGATCAAATTTCCACATGAGTTTTGGAGGGGACGACACATCCAAACTCCATCACAATGGAATTTCAATTTCATTTTGATACCAGTCAAGCTTCCAACAGATCACCCTTACAAGGCCCCCACTACACCTATCGTGTCTAATTTCAGACCAGAGAAAAAGGTTACCCTCCTTGAAAAGGTTAAAACTTTTGATGCCTTGATCAATTAGACACTCACTACATATTGGTCATAAATCTTCCAGATAAAAATGATTGTTTTTGGAGAATTCAATTTTTGGAAGAAACGTTTTCAAAAATTCAGTTTCATCCATACAAAAGCCAGACTAGTGTCTGTGTGCTGAGAAGTATTATCACATTCGTGGTAGAGTTTTCACAGATCAGCACAACCAGCATGATAATTCATGACCAAATCCTGCCAGCAACCTTGAAGAGTCTGTTCTACTGCACTATAGTCAATAGCAATATAAATCAAGAGCACGTTCTCAGTCACGATGAGATATTGAATATACTGCTAGAAGGAAAGAAAATTTCATGAGGGGAGAATTCCGTGCAACACTGGGCAACTGCGAAAAAGCCTTCTACAAAGAGAATAGGGGATAAGCAATCATGCTTATAACAAGGCTGGGTACTCTGAAAGTCAGGGGGTGATTTTCATATTATACTTCTTGCCTAGAGCAATGTTTCTCTGGACAATAATATTTGCTCTTGATTTGTCCAGTCAAACTACTTCACTCCACTGCTTCTTGGTCACATGCTCCTTGGTATCTGGACTCCCCTGGAGCAATAGTCATTAGGACTAAATAAGCAATTTAAAAACCAATCAATCATAAATCAGAATAAATCCAAAGAAGCTAAATTCAGCAGGTGAATGTTTTGTCTAAATTCCCTTTGCAGTGCTCTGAATTCCAACTGTTTTATGTTCTTCATTTGAAAGGGCACAGGGAGGAGAGGATTACCTCAGCCTGACTGGTCAGGAATAATTGTGCTTTCCCCGAAGTTGAATGATAATTGACTCATTATTCACAGTCATAGCCATCAACCTGCCAGGGCACAAATGCACAACCCTGGCCTGGAAAAATGTGAGGGACACAATAGCAGTAGGTTGAAATTTCTAAAATGTCCAGCATTAGGCACTTACAGAGACAAAAATGTCAAAAGAGGGTAACATCGCTGGAAGATTATTTTCAGGAAGAAAATGTGTGCAACGGTTGAGTTATACAGCTCATTTAATCTAAAATTTATATTCTGGGAATCAACTATGTGCAAAGTGACAAAGACGGGTAAGACCCAGTCACTACCCTTACAAAGTTTACAAACTAAGAAGTTAAGTCATGTATGCAAACCACCAAAATACAAGGTATCTATGGTAGATGACATAAAGGAGGTACGAAGTCAGAGAATGGATGGGGAATATTTGGAGGGCTTGTCAAAAACTGTATTTGAGCTAGGTCCTGGAAAGTCGCAATCAGAGCAGTGCTCTAAGGAGGTGAAATGGACAGAATGCAGCAGAGTGGTTCAGGCACTAGAGACAGAAAGTACAGAGCAACAGTAGTAATCCAGGTGAGAAGTAAAGGGAGCCGCAGCTATGATGGGAGTGATAAGAACAGAAGCGATTTAGGAAAGAAAAAAAGAACTTACAAAGTAAGTTTTTTTGTGTATGTCTCAAGAACAGAAATGAAGACACTTATCTCCAACTGGTTGTCTTCTCCCTCTAGATATCACGGAATATTCACCTTATCTTTCCACTGCAGTCTGGACCATTCTTTTATGTTTAATTTGGCATGCCCTAGGTAACTTTTTTTCTTTTTTAACAATCTCCACGGTGGTGGAAGTGGATAATACAGCATACTTGCAACCAGTCAAGTGGACTACAGTTAGTTGCAGAGAGGCCACACGTATCTACCCATAAGATGAACTTACCTCCCCAACTGATTTAGTCCAGGCCACAGAAGGAGATGGCCCAGGGTAAAAGAAGATGCAGCATATGTGACCACAGCTTCCTGTAGCTCCAGAATCCCTAACAGGGTGACAGCTGCCGGTAACATGTCTACACAAGGTAGAATCTATTGCACCCAAGAAATTCATTTGTTTTTGCGCCACGATCCTTTTCTACTTAAAACTCATAAGTTTATGCACAATTGATTTATTTTCTTAATAGGAAATATTTACAAACAAGCAGGACGCTCCTAGTTCTTGAGCCAAACCCAGACACGAGGCCACACATTCCTCTGGTGAAGAACCCAGTGCAAGAATCTAAGTATCCACCTCTCCACAGCTCTATTGAGATATAATTTATATACCATAAAATTCACTCATTTTTAAGTGTACTACAATTCAATGATTTATAGTAAATAATCAGAGTTGTATGACCATCACCACAATTCAATTTTTAGAACATTTCTGCCTCTCCAAATAGGTGCCTGGTGCCCATGTGCAGTTATTCCCTGTTCCTACCCCCAACTACAGGCAACCACTAATCTATTTTCCATTGCTCTATATTTGTCTTTTCTAGATATTCCATATAAATGGTATCATATGATAGGTGGTCTTTTGCACCTGACTCCTTTCACTTAGCACAACATTACTGAGGTTTGCTGTGGTATATATTAGTATTCCCTCTTTTTTATTGCCAAATAATATTTCACTGTATGAATAAGACCACATTTTATTTTTTCATTCACCAGTTGATGGACATTTAGATTGTTTCCACATTTTTACCCCCTTGATTATAATATTTAGTTTGATTTGAGGACGATCAACGCTAATTCTATTCCATGCAGTGCCACAACATGATGAAAACAAACCAAAGGATAACTGTAGAGTTTCAGCTTCTCTCCATGCCCAGACAAGGGAAGAAATGCATGTGTTCACTGAGGCTAAATACAACTATCACTTTATCTCCTCAGTATTCTCACAGACATAGCATCGGGCCAGTCTCTCATGGCCCTGTTTTCTTCATATTTATATGAAGTCATCTGAAATTACCTTTCTAAATTGTTCATAGCCTATCTTTTCACACTAAAATGTAAGCCAAAGGAGAGCGGGTCCTCACCATCAGGAACTCACTCACAGTTCCTGTCAGGTAAAATACTCATTCTACACTCTAAAGGACACGTAACAATTAGAACTGGAACGTAGATTGATACTCAACCCTTCAACCGGCAAGTTCTGCACCGAGTATTCACTCTGTGCTTAACACCAGTCTTCCAGCCTAGAAGAGGAGTTTAGAAAGTTAGATGACATGGCTTCTGCCTATAAAAAACATGCAGTCTATTCCCTTAAAACTTTTACTCACTCAGAGGCATAACATTTTGCATATCATCCAGCTAGCATTTCCATATCTGAGAATTTGTCCAAAAGAAATAATCAAGTATGTGGACGAAGATTTTACTACAAAGCCAAAAATGTCTAATCTATTCCCTTGAAAATTTTAACTCAATCAAGGCCACACACTTTTGCATATTTTTGAACCAGCACTTCCATGTGTAAAAATGTATCCAAAGGCCATAAACAGGAAGGGCGCAAAAAAAAAAAGCCAAAGTCCTTATAAGGACCTAGAAGGCTATCAGTACCTGGTCTGCCCCACTTCCATGCCCTTGACCTCAGCTCCCACTACTTTCCTTACCTTTGCTCAGGCTACTCCAGCCACAGTGGCCTCTTCACTGCTCCTGAACCAGACAAGCCACTGCTGTTACCAGGCCTCTGCACCAGCTGTTCCCTGGGCCTCAGATATCTGCAGGCTTAACTCCCTCATCTTCTTCCCATCTGTATCTTTCCAGGGAGGCCTAACCAGATCACCCTACATGAAACTGCAACCCTCCACCCTCCTGCCGGCACACATGAGCCCCTATACCCTATTCTGTGTTTTTTTCTGTCCCAAAGCAATTACTATCTTCTAACAGATATTTTTCTTATTTATTATACTTATTTCTTATTGTCTGTTGCCCTTTCTAGAATGCAAATTCTCTGAAGGCAATGATCTTTGTCTCCTTTGTTCACTTATGTGAATAGCACTTAGCACATAGTGTTCAATAAACATTTATTGAATAAATTGAAAATAATTCAAATGTCCAACAAAAAGAGGATGGTTAAATAAATTGTGGCATATTCGTACAACTGATTACTATGCAGTCATCAAAAACAGTGTTAAATAATAATATTAATTGCCATGGGAAGATCATAATATAATATTATGTGAAAAAGCAAGTTACAAAAAGAGTATGTATAGTATAATCCCACTTTTATAAAATAATTATAATAAATTTGCTGAATATATGAATGAATGAAAATACTAGGCTAAGCCCTTACTATTTACTATACAAGTACTATAAATATAAATAAATAAGTATATGAGTGTACATATACGAGTGTGTGTTTTAAATATATGTAATTGTTTAATCCTAATAACAAGTCTATGAGGTAGAAGTTATTATATCCATTTTACAGATGATAAAACTGAAGCTCAGAGATGTTAAGTAATTTTCCCAAGGCCACCTAGTTAGTAGCAGAGCTGAATCGAATCCTGGTTGTCTCCAACTCCTGTGTTCTTAACTAGTAATTGCATACATATGTACATATTAATAAACAGAAAAATTCAGAAAGGATGCATACACCCATGGTTTATCTCTAAGACAAAATATTATTGTTTTATTACTTAATTGGTTATAGGTTTGCCTACACAGAAGAGACACCTAAAGTAACAATAGCTTAAACAAGATGAAAGTTTATTTCTCTCTCATGTGACGGTACAGATACAGACAATCCAGGGTGAATATGGTTGTTCTTTTCCACACTCATCTCAGAGCCTAGGCTCCTTTTATCTTTCTACTAGTCTGCCATCCCCAGGGCACCACCCTTCTCTGCATGGTCCAGGATGGCACACCACCACACCCTTGTTCCAAGCAAAAGGATGAAGAAAGGAAAGAAGAACGCACATACATCACTTCTCTGCTATTAGTTAAGGCATGATTTAAGCTACTATATCAAGGAAAC
Source organism: Galeopterus variegatus (assembly GCF_000696425.1). Classification (NCBI taxonomy): domain Eukaryota; kingdom Metazoa; phylum Chordata; class Mammalia; order Dermoptera; family Cynocephalidae; genus Galeopterus; species Galeopterus variegatus. The sequence continues at coordinate 49,936 of NW_007728708.1, read as the reverse complement.
ATCAAAATAGAGCAGCTCAGACAATAATTTTATTTCTCTGTCATGTAACAGTTTAGGGCACACGGGTAGGCTCTGATTAACTTGATGATCCAGGGATCCAAGCTGGTGGCATGCTCTGCCATCCTCAGCACATGGATTCCATGTCTGGGTCTAAGGGAGTTGCTCTAATGATTGCCAACTTTTAGCCAGAGAGAAAAGGTTAAAAAGAATCCAGGGCACGTGACTTAAGGATATGACCCAGCAGTTGCACCTAACAGTTCCCCTCACATCTCCCTGACACAAACTTAGTCAAATGGCTATACCCAGCTGCAAGGGAGACTGGGAAATGTAATCTTTATTCTAAGTGGCCATAGAGTAGCTAAAAATTCTACTGCTATAGAAAGAGTGTGTTTTTTGTTTTGCTGTATGTGTGTGGCCTCTGGGTATTTTCTAATTTTTCTACCATAAACAAAAAAATTTAAAAACAAGCTTATTTTTTGGTTTAGATGAAAAGCATTTTCTCCAAACAAGCTCCTTCTCAATCTAGGGAGAATATTTATATGCATTTTCTTCCTTCTTAAAAAGTCTTTCTTCGAATTAATAGAGAAGGAAAAATATTATATATACATATATATATACATATATAATATTTTAGATTTTTATATTGTAAGTCAAATTCTTTTAATATTTTTGATGTCCTCTTTTAAATCATAAATAGTTAGCCTAATCATAAAACTCTACTCTTGAGTAAGCCTTTAAAACTTACCAGGTACCCTCATGTATGAAATACATGAAAAGGTATGAGAAAAAGTATGAGAAGCAGCAAAATTATTGGAGGGGCATTTCCTAGAAGTACAGGCAACAAGATGCCTCCACAGCTTGTGTGGTCTTGTTTTCTTGAGTGTGCACTCACTTGCTAATAGCAAAATACTCACAAAGTACACAGTTCTTCTGGCAAGAATAGACAGAAGTGTAAAGGTCATTTCTCTCTAATGCAGTAGCTTTGGCCTATAGACACATGCACTATAATCCTTCAGACTTGGGACAGATGCATGCTGAACCAAAGCCCACCCTAAAATTCTGGAAACTATTAAATCTTAGCCTCTATGTCAGAGATCTGCAAGATCACAGTAAAATTATTCCTATAACCTGTCACTTTTTCACAGTCAAAATGCCTTTTAAATAATATAAAATGGTGACATAAAAGTCATATTTAAATTAAAATCATTATTCTTATCCTTTGGGGGAGAGGGCTGTCACAATTTCATGAAAGCTATAGACCTCATTCCTGGAATGCAGTATATACAAAAGAGAGCACAGAATTTTGAGTAATTCATAAGTCTCCCTAAACCTCTCCTCAATCTCATTTAGGGCTTATTTTTCAAAGCTGGTCTGAAAGTCAAGGTTCCTGGGCTGCACTCTAGAACCACCGAATCAGAATTTGGGGACAGATCCCTGAGAATCTGCATTTTAATAAGCATCTCCCAGGTGATTTTTACATATTCATAAGGTAGGATTCCCAAGTAAAAATTTCATGAAGTAGAATCTAAAAATTGATAATTAAAAAGAAGAATCTGACACCTTATCTTTGTCAAAGCGTGTAAATACCCTGGCTGATCGTTATGTGTAGACATAGTATTTAGTCCATCCACCAGAGGCCAGTGTAGGATAATTCCCTGAAATGTGTAGTCTTACACTACAAAATATACCCTATACATATATACTATAAACTACATACAGTAGATTTTAACTACTTCAAGGAATAGAGTGTGAACAACTAACCAGACAATATTTTACATTTTTTTATACTGTAGATTCAAGATTTCTTTAATATTTAACCTTGATGTTTCTCTTTTATGACATAAATAGTCCTCCTAATCATAAAACTTTACATTTGAGTCTTTAAAACTTATCCAGTACTTTCACCTATATTTCATCTGATTCTCACTGCAACCATATGAGACATACCAAGCAAGAAGAATTATCCCTGGTTTACAGATTCAGAGAGTAAGTGGCAGGCCTGTGGTCTGAAGGAATTAGCATATGCCTGCACTAGTGCCCAGGTCTTCTGAATCCAAAGATGGAACAGTACCCTTTCCATTACACTAGCACTGCCCACAACAAAATGAGAAATAAAGATAAGGTATCAGATTCTTCTTTTTAATTATAAGGATAGTACAGTAAGCTGTGGAGTATGCATAAAGCAAGTTACTGCACAGGGCCTGGTTTTCCAAAGCCTTGCAGTTTCAAATATTGACCTTGAAAATGACAGGAAATTTTCCCCAGGCTAAAATTTTCCTCTGTTGTAAGATAAGGAATTGTAACACAGCAAGGTTGCTGGCTCAAAGACAGACAGGTTACTGATTGATATGTAAAGATACTGGAAAATTGCTGCAAGAAGAGAATGTTTGCTAAAATCAAGCTTTTGTTAGTGGACTGACTTAACTTCTTGAAAATTGCATTACAGAATGTCACCTTACTGAATGTTACCAGCTTCTACTGTTAAACTTGTTAAACTGTACTTAGAAAAAACCTCACTTATGTTCTCTTCCTGTAACTTCTTGGTCTGGAGAATAAATGCAGGAAGAGAACCCCAATTCGTGGTTAATTTCCCAAATGGAAGGAATGCCTCTTTCTTGAGGGTTCTGGGAGATTAACCTCTTTTTTCCAGGCTTCTCACTGCTCAGAAGAGATGGGCTTTGAGTAATCTTTGGCAGCTCCATCACCCAGGGGAAAAGTGGTGACAAATCCGGGGAGACAAAGTAACAGTAAGCTCTTCATAAAATGAAATCTCTTCAACCCAGAAGATTTTCTTTCACTCTGAGATCATGCCCTTCTGCCTACCTGCACAAAGGCACATCTACTTAAGACAATCTCTTTAACTCACCTAGATTGGAGAAAGTTACAGGGAGTAATTTTTCCCTTCTTCTTTACAAATACTTCTTATGAGTTTTCAAACTTTCTGAGGTTAAATAACATCTTTCGTAAATATGTATAATAATCAAGGACTCAAATATGGAATTAGGGCAGTTCAACAGTAGACTTAAATTATACATGTCTTTTACATTCTCTCATTTTTTCAGGTAATTCCAAGACAGCCCTCATTTTTTTTTTAAAAAAAAGGGGAAAAAAAAGGCTTGAAGTCAAAAAAGAAGAAAAAACAAAAACAGTCTGAAAATCCACTATTCTGATCATTCTTATTGCTCTTTTCTTAACTCATAGAGTGTTTATTCAGTCTAAAACTGAGACCCCAAAACCAAAGGAAATATTCTGGATATTACTTTAGGAGTACTATGCAGAGGAGTTAATATTGCCTTACGAATCAACCTTTAAGTATACAATCTATAAACATATATATTTTGCTATTTGGCTTTCACACATCTAGAACATTTAGGAATCACGTGGTCCTTTATAAAAAGATAGCAATAAATGAAAACAATACATCAGCCAGTAAGATTTTTTAGATCAGGGACTCTGTTTCTTTCATCTTTGTATTCCCAGATTCTAGCTCAATGCCTAAAACACAGCAGGAATAATAAATATTGAAATGACCTCAATATTAGCAAGAACTGTATTGACACTATAATTAGTGATTAAACCTAATACTCAGAATTAGGTGACTGGCTACAATCCCTTTTCTCGAATCAGTGGCTCTTACACTACAAAATCTAATGCGAGGCAATCTAAATCAGGAAAACAGATGAAAATGGTATCTCCTCCCTGTGCTAAGAGAGCAATGGGCTGCAAGAAGAGTGAGCTGACTGGTGTCACTTGTCTATCTCATCTGGAATAAATCCAAGCAGGAAAAGAAAGACACTAAAAATCACTCACTAGACAGATCGTGGTTTGATTTTCATATAAGATGCAGGTTTGGTTAAAATAAAGTTTCCTGTTTGTATCCCTTTGGGTTTAGCTGACCATTTCAAAGAAAATATTATTGTTCCATGGCTGACCAAACATTTTGCTAAAACCATTCAGATTTGAATACATGCCCATTCAATTGAATCAAAGGACACAGTCTTATGACCACCTCAGTTTCAAGTGGAGTAATTTACCCTTTTCCTTCAAGTAACAGTACATTTAACAACAATGAGTAAAAATAACGTCTCCAGTTAAAGACAAATGCATTCAAAACAAACGTACACCCACTTACTATTGACTAAATCAGCTATTTAAAGGTTTATAATGACCACCTTAAAAGTTTATTTGGCTATTAGTAGTTCTCTGCTTCTGTTTAATAAAAGTGTGAATCCCATTTGCCTATAGAGGTTCAACTCTCTAATTTATATGTCATATAATATATACCATGTATTATTATATATATAAATTGAAAAGATATAAAGAATCAAAGAAAATGATTATTTTATTTATAGACAAACCCAATATTTTTTAAATTTCTCATATCTTACTTCACTAAGAAAGCACACTAGAAAAGATATTTACTGTAACAAAACACTATGCATTAAAAACAACGCCAAAAATAAATATAATGATTATAATTCAAAATGTCATACAAATTTAAATACATTTTCTTTCCTTATCCAATTACACCTACACTACAGTAGACATAAAAAACAAATGATTATCTATGGACCAAATATTCGTGTTTGGAATGAATATGAATTGTAACAATCTCAGCTGAAGATTTATGCTAATATCTCTAAAACAAAATGACTCAATCAGTTTAAAATCTGTCATAATTTGGAGGGAAAATTTCCTTCTGCAACTGAACCAGCAGTTTTCTGTGTTTTATAATCTGTCAATTTGTTCCCTAAGTGTAGTGATTTAGTGATGACAAATCTGTCATAATTTGGAGGGAAAATTTCCTTCTGCAACTGAACCAGCAGTTTTCTGTGTTTCATAATCTGTCAATTTGTTCCCTAAGTGTAGTGATTTAGTGATGACAAAAAAAAAAAGAGAAAGAAATGAAAATTGCTTAATTAAAGTTTGCAGATATTCCTCCGAAGAGAAAAAACAGAATAATGCTGCTGATGCTGTTTCTTCCACAAGACTCTGCTATAAAAGTTAGTTCACTTCATTCAATACTTTTTTTTCTCCTTCAGTGTTCTATGTGATATTTAATGTTAGGCTGTGATAAAGATGTCACATACAGAATTTATGATCGATATGAAAGTACCAACTTTCTTCCTTACCCTTTTATTCTTTTCAGCAATACCAAAAACACATCAATAAAAAGCTTTAAGATAACACTGCTTCTTTACTCTCTCCTTTGGGATGCTGGATTAATTAAGTTTTTTTCAAATTGCCTAGTTACTTTTATTAGCAAGTCCTCATATGATGCCTTCTGCAAATTTCCCTTGAGGTTAACATTATCCCAGTGGACTATGTTCTGGGGTAAAGTAAGTTTATTGCTATTTGCTGTGTTATTTTCAATTGTGCTCTTTCCTGTTAAATTCACATTTGCAAAAGTGCTTCCCAAGTTGCCTTTTTTTTTCTTAATGTGGCTAACGAAAAAAAGGAAACAGAAAGACACTGCAAATGGCCTGTAAACTAAAAACACCACTCAATATTCAGTAGGGAATTAAATGATAACAACAGTGCAGAAAATGTGGCTTAAGTGCCACCTGGAAGAACAAAACTGGTCAGTTCGTTTCCAACTTCCTCTGGCAGGCAATCTGCCAGTTGCAAGGGTATCAAAACAATGTTGAGCCCTCTGGTCTCTATCTAATACTCGACAGAAAATAACTGCAAAAGGCTACACAGCAAGGATTATTTTTCTTGTTGTGTTTTCTTTTATGAAAGAAAGCTGTTTTTGTGCTCTACTGAAATTCTTTTCCTGCTCTGAAATTGGTAAGAAGGCCAGCTGCTTTATTTTTCTCTGTGGTGTTTTTCTACAGTAGATTTTAAATCCATTCTTCTGATTGGGAAAAGCCTTTCTTTGTACCACAACGGAATTTTAAAGATGCATTTCTAACACTCAAATGCAAAATAGCTCCAGGGACCAAAATGGTATGTCAACTTTGGAACGTGTTTTATGTCCTGTCACCAGTTTCATTATTAATTACTTTTTTTAGAAGTTGTCAGGTATGAGTAGTGATATTCCTTTGGCTGAACTGACAACTCAAAATTTATCAGTCCAGAAGTATAAACCAAATCCCAACCCAAGATTTTAAGCTTTTGACAGAACATACACTCAATAAGAAAAAAGTTAAAACTCCTGAAATAAGAACTGTGAAACTTTGAACAAGTAACTTGGTCTCTGTAGGCCTCAGTATCTCCCAGCCAAAGTACTCGTGACTCATCCCTGTCTCTTTCTTCTCCCTAACCCTCTGTCAGTCAACTGTTTCTAAATGCTATCTTTCATTCCTTCACTTGCAGCATCTCATTTGCTTCCCTTTTCCTCCTCCACCTCCCTAGTGGGTATTTTGCTGCTATGGTTTGAATGTGTCCCACAAAGATCAGAAACTTAATTCCCAATGCAACAGTGTTCAGAGGTGGGACATTTAAAAGGCGATTAGGTCATGAGGGCTCTGCACTCATGAATGAATCAATACCATTATCACAGGAGTGAGTTCCTCATGAAAGGAGATGAGTTCAGTCCCCTTCCCTCTCTTTTCCTCACTTGTGCATGCTCTTTTGCCCTTTCACCTTCCACCATGAGGATGCAGCAAGAAGGCTCTCACCAGCCTCCAGAACTATGAGAAATAAATTTCTATTCTTCATAAATTACAGTCTCAGGTATTTTGTTATAGCAGCACAAAATGAACTAAGACATTTACATTTTTTATACTAAGTCTTCAAAATTTACCACATATTTTATACTTATAGCATATCACAATTCAGATGCCAAATGTTCATCAGAAATACATGATCTGTATTTATATTTCATAAAATTAACATTTTAAAACATTGATTCAGGTACCCAAGTTGTCCCAAACACTTTTAAAAATTTTCCAGTAACTGAACTTAATATCAGTTTTTAAATTTAAATTTAAATTAGTTAAAAATAAAATTTAAAACTCAGTTCTTGCATAGCACTAGCCACACTTCAAGTACTCAGTGGTCACATATGGCTAGTAGCTACCGTATTGGACAGTGTGGACTTATATGATCACAAATCATATGGTAACTGTACATTCCTGAAATTTGTAATGGTGGTAGTTCATAGCTCCTTAAATAACTACATATGAATAAAGTAAATATAGATTGAACTCTCTATAACTATACAAGATTGTTAAAATCTAAGAAAAATTAAAATCTATTTAGCGGTTTGAAACTCCAAGAGTTTAGAACTATCAAAAGGCCAGATGTGACAACTGAATCTTGCTTTTCAATTCTTGAGCAATTATTCTCCTTGCGTGTTAATTTGAACCTGTTTCTTCATCTGAAACTTGACATACATAATCATGTGACATATTTGTATATTCAATAGTTCAGAAATACAACACACCCACAAAGAAGATAGGGTTCTCTCACTGGTGTATATTTCTTTGACTTTAAAAACATCATTTTTTATGTGTTTTTTTTAACCCCCTCTGAATAAAGATTTATTTGAAAAGCTCTCATAGAAAAATACATGGCAAGAAGTAGATTTACAGGGCTGACCCGGTGGCGCACTGGATAAGTGCGCCGCTTGGGAAGTGCGGTGGTGCTCCCGCCCGAGGGTTCGGATCCCACATACAGACCGGTTCCCGCTCACTGGCTGAGCGAGCCGTGGGAGCAACACCGAGGGTTGCGATCCCGTTGCCGGTCCCCGGTCCGGTACGGGGGCAACACTGAGGGTTGTGATCCGTTGCCGGACACGGAAAAAAAAAAAAAAAAAAAAAAAAAAAAAAAAAAAAAAGGCCAGAACACCACTAGTTTATAAAGTCACAGGCCTGGCCAATTGTCCTAAACATTCAGACACACAACGTTCTACCTAATGGAGAATTTAATTAAAATATTAACAAGTATGAAGAAAAAAAGGGAGGTTTAGTTGGCAGGAATTTTTTTCAAAGATATGTTAATAGAACAATAAAATGCTAAAAGCACAAAGTAAAAGTACTGCAAGTGAAGTGAGAATAGCATAAACAAAACTAGAAATTACATAACTAAATCTGAAACAAAACCTTTGATCTACACAGAATAAAATAGGTTAAAGTAGGCAAATATAGCAGTAAATAGAAATCTGTTATTATATGGTAATATAGCAACTGAATCCTAGGTATTTCAAAAATGAAATCAGAGAATGGAAAACAGACTTATCTAAGAGTCAATCATAAAATCACAGTAGATTCATTTCAATTTCCAAGCTATTTCATGTTGAATAGTTGGTAAAATAGGCAACTTTCATGGAAATTAATCATTATCACAAACACACAAACAAAACAATAATGGAGTGTGTGTGTGTGTATGTGTGTGTGTGTGTGTGTGTGTGTCTATTTCATGTTGAATAGTTGGTAAAATAGGCAACTTTCATGGAAATTAATCATTATCACAAGCACACAAACAAAACAATAATGGAGTGTGTGTGTGTGTGTGTGTGTGTGTGTGTGTGTGTGTGTGTGTGTGTGCGTGCGTGCTATGAGAGAAAGAGATTGAGAATTGGAAATAACTACTGTAATCCCCTAAGGCTACTATATGTAACAAAATGGAGCTGAAAAGATTTAATGTCAATTTCTGAGTCACTGAATTCTTAATTATCTTAGTATCTGTGTGACGGCAACATGAGTAGTAACTCAGCTACCACTCTAAAAGGCGGAAGCAAATGCTTCCCAAATTGGATCGTGTGGTAATCTTGATGTGGAAGGAAATTAAAAGAAATTGCCTTTTGCTCTCAGCAGTTTAGAAGTAACTCTAAACCTTACTATAAAGCAAGTCTACATCTTCATCTTGAAGAATTATTGTCTGAAGGATGAGGGTACTTCATCGCCAATGGAGGCATTTTAACATCTGTCGATTTTGGTTCTTATCTGTCAACCCTCCCTGAGCTCTACTTAATGCCTTAGGACCCAAGACACATTTTGGGTCAGTGGTTACCCCAGACTCACCCTAGGCATCCTCTCGGACAGGTAGACTTTATCACCCTCCCTCCAGCCATAGACTGGGTGGCCGTCCTGTGACCTCTCATGGCACTCTGCTTTTCTTCATACATTAGTATAATTTCCTGCTTATTTCTCCCTCCCACTGGACTATGAGTGCTTGAGGACACGAACTATATCATATTTACTTCTGAATCCTCAGCACCTAAAATAATACCTAAACCATAACAAGACACTCACAGAATTAATGGATGAATAAATGAAAAAACACACTAACAAAAAGTCAAATATAAGTATTCACATCTGTGTTTTTGTAATCTAAAAAAAAATAGAAATATGACCAACAAGGAGGAAGAAGCCTTTTTTTCTTCTAGACAAACATTCTAGAAAGTCCTATAAATTAATTATGTTTACAAAGAAACTCAGATACAAAAGATTGAAACTTAGCTGATTATTTTATCCACAATAATGTCAACAACATAATAATGTCTTTATCAGTAATGAAAAAAACAAACTCTGCATGCTGATTTTCAAATACACAGCTTACAACTTTATTTACTCTCTTGAACTGAAGACACTACTGAGAATTGAATTATAACTGTTTAAAACTAATAATTAATGTCTCTTTAAACATTTTGATAGAACATTGTATTTATTATCAAATATGTACCATGGCTTAAAAATTTAGATTTACTTTAAAAAAGAAAAAACTGCAAAGCATATCAACATAAATGTACCATAGTGAGAATTATGCTACACTATTAACAGTTTCCAACTGTTTTCCAAGAGTCTGAAGCAGTAATGTGAATTTCTTTCAATAAGGCTATAATTTAATTTTTTTCCAGGGAAATATTTTTAATAGGATTACTGACCCTTTTAACACTCTTGGAAAGAAAATGAATCCCGTAAGCATTCTGGCATATAACTATTATAAAAATAAATAGAACAGTCAGTCCGTGCAAATGGTAATAGACTTGAGAAACTAAACTTACTCAAGAAATATACATAAGTATGCATAGTGATAACCACTTTAACAAAGTAGAGATTCACTACCTATCAGCAAAACAACCAAACACACTGAGACAAATTATAGCCTGAAAAGAAGAGGAAAAAACAGGAACTTTGCAGAAACAGCTTTTTAATGTCTTTTCTCAAACAGAACTAACCATATTCACCTTGATCAATTCTCCTGGCTATCACTCAACTCTTAGGCATGTCCTTAAGTCCTGTTTGGTTTTTCAGAAGGTATTTAAATGTTTCAAAGGGAAAAAAGACACTTACTGGTTTAAGACACATCTTTGCGTTCACAACTCCTTGTGCTTTAACAGGATTTTTTTCAGGTCATTAGTTTATAATGTGAATTAGTGCCTAGGGATATTTTGAAAGGAAAAAACGGATGTGCTTGGAAATGCAGTTTATGCGACTTGCGTCATCATTTATTTCAGCTCAACTTGGGGCCCAAAACTGAACTCAAAGTGAGGTCACCGCAACTGCAACAGTGTTTTTTCTTGGCATACAATGATTATACTAGAATTTGAAAACAGAATAGACCCCTTATACCTCGCCCACCCCAAAATACCTTGTAACCCTCTGAAAATATCAAAGTCCCTACAAAAAGTTTTTTACTCTTCCAGGGTACAAAAATAAAATCAACTTTACAAATAATCTCCATTATCAAATGCATTATCAAATATAATCTGCATTATCAAAATGCAAACAGGATACCAAAATTTATTAAATCTGCCAGTTTTACCCTTGTTTCCACCATCACCACCCCCACCCCAGCCATTTATGCTGCCATGTTCGGGTCCAGAAAGCAGGAACTAAATCATTAGGCTAAAAGAAAGCAAGCATCTTCCTAAACCCAAAATATAATCTGGCCATTATCAAGATAAATTTGATCTACATATCATGTCAAAATATAAAGAGATCATTCACAGATAGCCCCAAAGTTTACTAGATATTTCCTAAATTCTCAAATTCCCTTAAGTGTAAACAAAAATTAAAGTCCACATTTTTCATTGTAAACAAAACAGATATACACGATATTCTATTTTGCATAATAAAAGTAGGTAAGAATCACTTTTCCTTTTGTTCATTATAACTACCTTTCTTTTATATTTGTTTAGGATACATGAACCATGACTTAAAATCATGAAGTTGGGTATCTTAAGAGTATCAGGAGTATCATAACCTTGGTGATTACAAAACTCTCTGTTCTCAACCTTGGGTACACATTAGAATCACCAAGGAGCTTTTAAAAAATACTAATTCCTTAGCTCCAGCTGAGCTTTGGAGTGGGCTTTGGTATCAATATGTTCTAAAAGCTCCTCAGGTGAGTCTAACGCGCACCCAGGTAAAGAACGAATTGTTTCACAAATGTGGACCTATGACCCACAAAGGACCAAGGTCAAGAGCAAACTGATGGCAATCTGAAACAGAACCTAGGATAAAGATTAAACCCAGCTGCCTACAGGAGCCACTGAAGTGAATGAAGCAGACTGTTTGCACACATTTTTAGACTGTGTGAGTGCCAGAGAGCATGACAAACTAGGGAGCTCACAGGATAAGGGCTCCTGAGCTCTAGCGGATATTGCCATGAGGGAAATAACAGATAACAGATCTTCTCACTTGACCCGGAAAAAAACACAAATCAAGATTTTCATGTAAAATGATCCAACTTTAAATGTTGCCTCAATTAATAAACAACAACATCGTATGAGGCAAACAAAACACATAATGAAAAATGCAAGCTGGATTTCACATTTGGTTTCACCACCAGTCTAAAGGGTTGGTTCCAATCTACAGAAACTGCAGCAGCAGCATGACAACAATAATATCCAGCACTCAGCAAGTATCATGTGTTAGCCACTATGCTAAGAGTTTTACATGGATTATCTCAATCAACTTTCCTCAGCCTTTGAGGAAGGTACTATTATTATTCCCCCTTTACTCAATAACACCCCACCTAAGGTCACATAGCCAGTAAGTGGTAATGCCAGGATCCAAATGCGTGCAGCGTTAACTCCACAGCCTATACTATGCTGAATTTCTTAAGTTTTAAGTATACTTTTAACAACCTCCATTCTGTGCACCTAGCTTTCTTCACAAATATTATGAAGGGATTACATTAAATGATTTCTCAGGTCATTTGTTGTTATCAAATTCAGAGACTCTGACTCCATAACAATTCTTGGATGTATAAAGGCACTGGCATTTATATGCATCTGTTGTAAATTCCCTAATAAGAACCACCTGATGAAAAGAATGGAATGAATGCTCATTAAATATTCTTTCTGAAAAGGCAGTAAAGACATAAACTTATAATAAAATTCTTTATCTCTTCTGCTGTAGAAAGTTTTACTCCTCCGTTTTACCTTTAGAAAGATGAGTAAAAGTGCCCAGAAATTCTTCATATGTTTGCTCATGACAATTAACAAACTTATCCAAGACTTCTTCGATTAATCGATCTTCATCCATTATCTCCAATCCTGATATTTTGGCAAGCATTCCTATTCACGAGGTCACTTTACCTATGAGACAAGGAAAACACCAGCTAGAAAGAGTCATGTAGTACCAACCCCTCTTAAAGTGCTCTGGATGGGCTGTGGCCAAAAGGACAGATCAAGATAGTTACCAGAGCAATGAACTCTAGTTCAAAAGAGATCAGAGTTTTATTGATATCTTTGCTGCTGAATTGTTAACTATCACAATTTTATTTTTTGCTTCAGTTTCCTCATTATCATCTTCTTAATTCACAAGAATATCATCACCCAATTACACAATTAGAAATTCAAAGTCTTTCAAGGCAAGAGGAACTTCAAAGTTCAACAACAATTATAGCTAATGTTTACTTGTGACTTATTTGGCACTTGCTATGTACCAGATGCTGTTCTTTTTTTTTTTTTTTTTTTTGACCGGTAAGGAGATCACAAGATCACAACCCTCGGTAAGGAGATCACAACCCTCGGCATGGTGTCATCTGCACCACGCTCAGCCAGTGAGCGCACCGGCCATCCCTATATAGGATCCGAACCCGCAGCCTCAGCACTACCAGTGCCGTACTTTCCCGAGTGAGACACGGGGCCAGCCCCCAGATGCTGTTCTAAGCACTTTGTCCTGTTAATTATCATGACAATCCTAACTAAGGTCACAGAGCCAGTAGGTAGAAGTGCCAATTCTAGAAGTTTGATCCTAGAACCCATGTCCTTAAACACATTACTATGCCTCACTCTATCCACTGTGTGACATAAACCGCCTCACCCATACGATTGTGGGCAAACCACTGACTTGCCTATGCTTTTTAATACATCCAGGAACTGGGAATGCTGAATATTCCAGAAAAGCTTCTGGACAGATCTATGAAAAAGTACTAAAATTGAGCCTAAATCTGTCTCCCTGTGCCCTACCCCAACATGTCCCTGAGCCCCTGAGGTTGTACAAAATAATTTCAATCCTTCTTTCACATGACATCCTTTCAAATATCTGAACAAGGACATAACATTCTTTCTCAAACTTCTCATTTCATTCATTGAAACAAATTCCTTTTTCAGGAGGTTGAAGATGGCGACGGGTCTGGAGCGGCCGTGCCAGGAAACAGCGCGATTCTGACAGCGCGATCCTGAGAGCTGTGCGCTGTGATACCAGAGTATTGATTGTATTTCCAAGAGCAACAAAAGGCGAATAATTCTTTCAACAACGATCCTACATCGACAAACAAGCGGCAGCAGGTTCGAGGTTTTGGGGCCGACACAGAGGAGGACTCCTGAGAGCACCCAGGCCCGGTTGTGGGAACGAACGAGCAGCCCAGACAACAAAGGCCAGGAAAGCCACCAAAGGACTGCGCAGAGGCGGAGTGAAGCGAGCCAGACTGGCCCAACTCTGCGAGCTCTGTGAGTCACCCCCAGCCCAGCCCCACTTGCGGGGCGAAGCCCGACTGCTCCCCGCACGCCCGGCCCCCGCCCACCACACCAGGCTAGGTGCCCACATCAAAGTTGCCTCCATTTTCTCTGGTGGGGGTGGAGAAGGCCGGCATAGTGAGGGCAGGCCAGCCATCTCTGTTTGGCGTGACTCCTCACTGAGACGTGCTATTTGCTTACCTCGACACGGGGCACCCCGGGGCCCGTGGACTGGCCTACAATCCCACTCTCCCCGCGGATCTCTGACGGGGCTGGTAGCGTGGGGAGCCCCCGGCCAGCGTCGGGGGGGGCAGGGAAGAGGAGCCCG
>NW_007728708.1:34735-34948 GCF_000696425.1 Galeopterus variegatus | reverse complement strand
GCGGAGGGAGCGTGACAGACCGGCCCAACTCTGCGAGCTCTGTGAGTCACCCCCAGCCCAGCCCCACTTGCGGGGCGAAGCCCGACTGCTCCCCGCCTGCCTGGCCCCCGCCCACCACACCAGGCTAGGCGCCCACAACAAAGCTGCCCCCTTTTTCTCGGGTGGGGGCGGAGAAGGCCGGCATAGTGAGGGCAGGCCAGCCATCTCTGTTTG
>NW_007728708.1:6044-31834 GCF_000696425.1 Galeopterus variegatus | reverse complement strand
AAAAAAAAACAAAAAACAAAAAACAAATCAATTCACCCACATACACACACACACACACACAAAAAAAAAAATCGGGGGGGGGCGGGGAAGAAGATATAACAACTATACTATCATGAAGTTATTACAACAAGCAAACGGAAATGACATTCTTGGGGGGGAGGGGAGAGAGGGAGGAGGGAGGGAGGTGTCGGTGATGGGCCATAATAATCATATACAGTGTATATTGACAAAATAAAAATTTAACAGAAAAAATAATAATAATAATAATAAAGAATTGGCAAACATGAAACAATATGACACTGACATAAAAAATAAAATAAAAAAATAAAAATGATTGGAAAAAAAAATGATTATGATACCCCATTATGCCATATTTAAAAAAAATAAAAAGACATTTTAAATAAACTTTAAAATTTTAACTTTTCTGATAATTAGTAAAGTGTATATTTCTGTTAAAGTTAAGTAGTTTCTTTAAAATTTTCTGTGCGTTCTCTCTTCTCCTGTTCTTTTGCCCTCTTCTCTCTCTCTCTGTCTCTCTTACTCACTTTCTCTCTTTCTGACTCTGTAAATCCTTAGATATTGCTTCCATTTTACTGGTGCCTTGGCCTTCCTATTAGGTAATCTAGCAGCCTGTCTTGATGAAAACTGTGACGGAAGCTTCTTTTAGATATTCCCCTGACTGACATGAAAAGAATTATTAATAACAGCTGTCATTTTCATAGCATAAGCTAAGTACTATTTTGTTTTCTGCTCTGGAAAGGAGGAAGATATGAGATGTTACTTTCCATATAGCTTCTTCTCTCTAAGAAATTGTAGTCTAATGGGGAACATGAGGCAATAAAATTGGGTGAAATACATGTGCTAGCCTTCAGTGTTCCACAGCTCTTTTTGATTGAAGCTATAGTTTGAGCACCATTTATCCTAATAGTTAAGCCAAATTTTTATGCTATTTTGAGTAAGTTGCTTCTAAGATGGTTTAAGTTCAAAAATGTTAACTAGCTTTCCTGATCTATATGAGCCGTTGTTTAGATTATCTTCCTTTTCTTATTTCTTTTTCTTTTCTTTCTTTGTCTTCCAGTAAATACTTATACCCATAGTCAGGGTTTCCAGCCATTAAACACTTAGGTATTCAGAACAGGTTTCAGGCTCTTTATATACAGTTATAGCAAACAAGCCTTATTCTATCCCAGCTTTTTAACATCTGCATCTAGGTACTCCCTTACATACATACGCAAACTCAATAGCAACTGCGTTAAGGAGCTGAGTAACCTCAAGAAGGAAGCTTTCATGTTTGACAATACATGTAAAAGGTACATTTTCTAGATGAAGATTATCTTTGTCTGTTCAGGTTGCAATAACAAAGAATCAGGGACTGGGTGGCTTATAAACAACAGAAATTTATTTCTCACAGTTCTGGAGGCTGGAAATTTGAGATCAGGGTGCCAGCATGGCTGGGTTCTGGCAAGGGCCCTCTTCTGAGCTGCAGACTGCTGACTTCTCATTGCATCCTCACGTGGTGGATAGAGAGTGAGAACTCTCTGGGGTCCCTTTTATAAGGGTGTTAATACCATCTATGAAGGCTCCACTCTCATGACCTAATTTTTTCCCAAAGGCCCCACTGCCTGATGCCATCACAATGGGATTAGGATTTCAACAGGAGAATTTTGGGGAGACACAACATTCAGTCCATTGCAAATATAAACAGGGAATTGTTAGATACAATATAATGTTGTCTCTTTGATTTCAAAATGATAAAAATTTCTCTTAGATGCCCCACAAACCAACCATTTAACAGAAAAAAAATTATTGTTATAGATGAATCTGGCCACAGATTTCCTCCCAAAGCAAACTAATAAGGACATGGCTTCTGGTGATGCTGACTTCCCTTGAAGGTCCTTCTTGGATAGAACTTTAAGGAGTCCTTCCTGATCTTGTTATTAAAGACTTTTGTGGTTATTTTGTTGTTTAAATTATATTTAAAAATTGAAAATGCTATCAATTTAGAACCAAAGTGGGCACACGTGCCTTGACAAAGATAATACATGCCTTGATAAGAGCCGGGTCTTGTTATCTAAGGGAGGAGCACTAACTACTTCTGTGCATGCAAGGTAGCTAAGAAGTAGTTCCTCTCATATAAACAGATATTAGAGCAGCCAGCCTGTTCTATCCTCCATGAGAGCTGATCACAACATACCTTACAATTGATTGTGAGCAGTGTGTTCTCCTTAACCTGTCATTCTCTCTAACAAATGACAGGAACGACTAAAAGGAAAGCTGTCACCTCATAGTCCGATCCTGCTGCACCTTAAGATAGGCTGTTTTGGCCATTATTGGAGATATGTTTAGGGATTCTTCATATTTTTGATTTTTAGAAATCTAAGATCGTGTGTTTCTAAGTTTGTTTATATTTGTTTTACTGTTGCTACTCAATTTCTATAGTTTATTATTGTGTCTTTAGAAGGCAGGAGTCATGTTTTAACTTGTCAGTATATTACCAGCAGTTGAGCAAGATTTGAGTATAAGTAGCCTGCCTAGACAGCTCATAATAATGTGACAAGTAATATATATTGTTGAATATGTGAATGAGCATGATGTTTACATACATATCTGTTTTATAGATTCCCAAGAGTGATTTCAGCTAGCCCACTGCAGGATGGGTGCCATTCTCCTACTTTAACATCTTAACATGCCTCACATTTATGGGAGACTTATCGTTCTTGTGATAGCCTCTTTCTCAGTCCTCCAAAGAAATTAACTTTTGTTCTACACCCACCTAAAGGCTCACTTTGCTTTCCTAATGCCTCTCTTGTAACTAAGTAGATGGACATCTGAAGTAATTAGAGAAACATAAGACCACCATCATCACCACCAGTATGACCATCACCACTACATCTAAGTTATTACTCCTGCTACTACTACCGCACACACACACACACACACGCACACACGCACACACACATGATGCTTTCCTAGGGAATGTGGGCATTTTAACAATGGCTTTCTGAAATTAATGCACCTGTCTTTGTTGCTTAACCCATTGAGATACAAATGAGTAAAATGTCCTGTAGTGCCACTACTCGAGTCTCTGATAATATCTTTGAATGGATTTTTATTGCATTATTATTAAATTTTTATTACATTCAATTCCCCACCCCCCTATGCTGAATACTTAGATTCACCCCGCTGCTAAACCTTTCTCAGAGAACCTCACTCTGAATAAAGGGAAGCTTTTGAACTTTTATGTTGTTGTAGATCCCATGCAAGTTAGTTCATCCCACAGATGTTTTTTGAATAGTGATAAACCAGGTACTCTTCTAGATATCTTTTATGCATCACTGAACACTACATACAAGGAACCTGGTCTTCTTGAAGCTTTAATTTTATTACTTATCATTTATGTTGTTGTTTTAATGTCTTTTACTCCTTTTACTATGTAGTCCATTACAGACATCATAAGAACAGTGAAGTAGTCAATGATATTTACTACTTATTCTATCTAGTAACTTTTCAGTTCCTTTACAAATGCAAAAAATAATAAAAAATTAATAATATTTCATATGTACATATACTATATAGTAAATTAATTTGTCTATACTGTTGAATGGATAAGAATTTTGATAAGTTTATCATAAATAAGTAACATAAATAAGGTTTTAAAGATTTTGCAGGCATATGTAATAATATAATTTTATGAGATAACTTTATTAGTGTTTATGAAAACTACTAAATCATTAAAGTTTTTGTTACTGCCTTTAAATTCAGATGCTGTAAGGGTACCATTCAAGAAAACAGGCATCATTTTTATTAAGTGAGTATAGTTCATTTTCTCAACCAGTTTATTTTTCTAAATTGCAGAATCCTATGGTAATACAATGTTAAGATTACAAATTTTCACCTGCATAATTCAAGAAAGTGAAAAGTTAGGGCTTTCATAGCAGCATTAATTTCCTTACATTTCTTATGCCTTATGATAAAGTGTACATTGAGAGCACTAACCAGCAATCCAGGAATTATATATAATCCATGTTGGACAAGTTAATGTTACTAAGAGGATCTTAACTTTCATATTCTCTGATTTGTTTTTAAATTTACAGTTTTAACAGTGCAATAATGGAAAAATTTTGCATTTAATTTTCTGATTTTTATGAAGCAGACAAGAACAGATAATAAAGGTGGAAATGTTGATAATGATTATTTCAATGTGATGACTCTTTCAGTTGCAAGTTTAGAGGCAATCCTGTGAATTTTTAATCAGTGTGCTTGATTTCAGAATGTTTATAATAACACATCCATGTTATTTCTACCTCAGCTTCTTAGTCAATTTCAACCTAAGGACAGATTTGTGTTCCAATGAGAGTCTGTAACCTAACATCCACTGAAAGTTAACTCAGTTGCTAAGTCCTAAATTGTTGTTCTGATCATAATTCTATTTTGACAGATACTGATTCAAGCAATATACACCAAGGTCTACTAGATACATTTAAAAATAAAATTACTTATAAACTGCAACAGCACAAAAAATGAATCCAAAGATAAATCTATCTTAAACTAGCATATCTCTATTGAATGTTGTTGTAAAATGATTTAATTGTAGTTATCAAAATATGAATGCCTTTTCATTACTGACAGAGAGGAATGAATTTAATCAAGTGGTATTTCTTGTAAAATTCTTATAAGATTATAATCTACATTAAATATGTAAATTACTTTATTGTTCTAGAAAAGCCATAAATTTTTAGAAAGTATTATTATATATCATTTATTATGCATTATAAACTTCATTTTATATTGCATATTATAGTTTATATTTTATGCTATGTATGTTATTTTATATTATATTATATAAAATACAAATCATATTATATTATATTATAGGTTATATATTATGTATCAAGCACATGTTTTTTGCCAATTTTCTTGTTAATTTGAACTGGATCGTCTCAAAAATCTGGGAGAATGAACACACACACAAAAAATAAAATCCGAGGTTATGATCATCACAGCGTCTCTCTAAGCCCTCAGTAGTATTGACAACAAACCCAAGGTCCACTGTGAAGAAAGGATTCAGTGAAGTTGGCACTGTGATTTAATGATTTATTTATTGACTCTTGTTCAGGAGTCAGGTACTTAGGTTCAGAGTTGTGGGCTTCATATAATTTATTTTTAAAGTTTGGATTAATGTAGACCTGGTAGACAGTTGCCTTCACTTGTGATTTGACATGTTCTAAAAATTTCCATGCTGAAAAATATATCTCCTCCAGTCTGTCATGGACCCTGTCAACTCCTGGCATTCTATTCTCTGTCATTTTCTTTAACAGTGGTTATTTAACCTTATCTAGATCACAAACCTTGATAACCTGAAGAAAATATTAGACAATTTTCTCCCCCAAAATGTGTACGTGACATTCACTAAAATATTGCGTATAATTGCATGAGTTTTATAGACTATCCCTACCCTTTCTGTAGCCAATTCATGGGTTTATGATTTTGAAAACCTGAGGACAATATGTTAGTATATTTAGCTGATATGTCGTAAAATATTACAATGTATTTTAATTAGATAAGATCTTAAAGAATTGAGACATTTAACTGAAAAAATGCAAACGGTAATAAAATTGTCTACATTTCTAGATAATTCAGAGAAAACTTTGCATTTATTAACTGATAATTATTAAACATCAACTATATTTCAGTTGACGTGCTATTTCTTGGGCATTAAGTGAGTATAAGTTGAAGTCTCTAACTTCAAGGAGATCATAGTCTAGGAGTGAGAAAGACCCATCAGGTAATGTTAACAATAAAAGTGGGAGAATTTTAAGGAGGGAATTGACAAACTAATAATTATTACCTGTCTGGATATCAGGCTATGTATTAACATTCTATAAATTTATCTAGATAACACTCTGTATGAATTATCTCATTCTGTCTTTATAACCATATGTGATAAATACTTTCACTAAAATTTTTTTAAAAGGCAAACAGTATACCACAGAGCCTGAGTAATTTGCCAATGTCACTCATCTGGGAAGTGGCGGAGGAAGAAATTGAGACCGTGACTGTGTGACACAGAGCCTCTGTCTCTCAATATTGCATCATCTAGATTTGCATTTTCAGAAATTTAACTGAAATGGGAGAGTGAAATATGAATAGGAGAAGACGACTGGAGGAAGAAAACTAGTTATAGGGCAGGATTTTTTTGTTTTGTTTTGTTTTGTTTGTTTTTTGTGCACTGAAGGCTTTTAATAGCTCAATCTGATAAGGTTAGGTAGAAATGAACATATGCAATAAATTCTAGTTAGTGACTAATTAGACATAACGGGTTATAAAAAAAGAAACATCAAGAATGACTCCTAGGTTTTTGACTTGAATGACTCGAATAATGATGGTATCTGAGACAGGACATTAAAGAGGAATAGCTTGGGGGAAAGAAGGAAATATGACCAATAATAAATTAAGATTTTAGAAAAAAGTGCCTGTAGGACATCTAGTGGACCATTGAACATGTCGGTCTAGAGCTCAAGAAAGGGTATTGTGCTAGCTCAGGGGTGCTCAAATTGTGGTCCATAGACCCCTGGGGGTCTCTGAGATACTTCTTAAGAAAGTGATAAGGTCAAACTATTTAAATAATATTCCTACACATTATCTGCCTTTTTAATGGTATTGATTTTTGCACTGATGCTGCAAAGCAATGGTGGGTAAAGGTGCACCAGACAATTGAAAATAGTGGCACCAAACTGTCATGTTCTTCATCCCCACACACTCGCTGTGTAAAAAAATTTTTTTAAAGTTAATTTCACTTAAGAATATGGAAGCAGCAAATGTTATTAATTCTATCAAATCTCAACCTTTGATATTTTTAGTATTTTAATATTTTGGGTGACGAAATGGGAAATATGCATTGAGCATTTCTCCTTCAAATGAAAGTACCCTGGTTGTCTCAAGAATAAAATACTGTGACCTTGTTTGAGTGGCAAACTAACCGTAGCCACTTTGTAAAGCCAATACCATTTTTTTCTTGAAAGAACAATGGACCTGCCAACTATGGTTATTTGGACATGGGTATTTGGCAGGCATTTCTTCAAAAATAAATGAAATGAGCCTGTCACAATCACTACTATGAGTTTTGCAGCTTCTCAATACTTAAAAGACTTTTCTCTGATAAGATTGGTGGTGATGTAGAAAATGTGTTTTTTACGTATTATGTAATGAAATATGTCAACATTAGGAAAATGAGCATAACTCAGGGAACCAATGTTTAAAAAATTTCTAATGTAGTATGATACAAAATTGTGGATGGGTAAAAGATCCTTTCAAAGTGCAAGATAGAGGAATGGATTTTAACGGAAGAGTACGAATAGTTCCTCTATACGTTTCCACATTAGACCTTTCCACTACTCTTTTAGAAACTGCCACTTGTTGAGATTTGGTATACTGTCAAGGAAGAATATCCAGTTATCTGAAAGTGCTATTTAAATATACCACCATTTCTTCACATATCTGTGTGAAGCAGGATTTTCTCAAATCAGCAGATATGTGAACCCAGCTCTTTTCTATTAAGATGGTCATTAAAAAGACTTGCAAAAATGCAAAACAATGCCACTCTTCTAATTTTGTTTTTAGAAAACATAATTATTTTTTATGACAAGGATGTTATTTATGCAAACAAGTAATGAGTTTGTTATTGTTCTTTTAAATTAATTAGTAAAAACGTTTTAAATTAAAAAATAAATTGTAATAGTTGATCTGAATGTGCCTTCAGCCACAATTGAAAGGGAAAGATAAAGCTCAGCCACTTGCCCTTCACTGAGGTTTTTTTTAGATAATGTTGGGATCCTTTGCATAAAAGTCAATTGCTTAAATTCTGCATTCATGCAGAATCATGTGACCAAAGAGAACCTTATTTGATATAGGCAAATATGTCTTGAGGAATAATTTTTATTGATTAGTAACTTTAATTATAAATTCTCTAAAGAAAACTCTAACGAACATTTTATTAATGAGATACATTATATAAACTATAATTTTCTTTAACTTTGGTAAGTATCTAAAAATATGTTTGAATGAATAATATTAAAACAAATTTTTTGAAGGATTGAAGAAATTATTAAGTCAATATCCTGGTAAACCTAATCATTCTTCTTAAACTATATCAGTCCAATTAGCCAAGTTGTGACCCTCCCCTCCCTGGCTGGTATTTTTATTCAAGCTCTCTAACATAGAAGGGTACTTCAAAACTTTCATGGAAAGATTTGCATTATCTTCCAATTCTATTTTTCCATGAACTTTTTGAAGTATCCTTGTACATGCATCTTCTACTAGGAAATTTATGCAGTAGAAATCACATCTTCATCAATTTTCATTATGTTTACTATTTCTGGGGGACTCTCACTTAATATAATTTCTAAATCCTTTGTATATATTCCTTACCAATTACAATACCTCTATCATCTGAGAAAATTTACATAATTAATTTATACCTAAATACACAGAGAACATTGAATACATTTTTGCTTTCTCTAAATTCTTATAGTAAGGAGCATTTGAAGTGTTTTATTTTAGAGGCAAGATCTCCTAGGATATCAAATAACTCATTTAAATGAGGCAAAGATATTAGAAAGGACAAGCCAGTCTCGATGGGAGTATGAGTTCTGTGATTCCTATGTATTAACCTTGAAGTGAGGGAGGGCACCTAATTCCTTCTGCCAACCCCATATGACTAATGCTCTAATGGAAAACTACTGAGACGTTATATGCTCCCTGAGCAAAAGGAATGACATCCCTGGTGATTATATAATTATAACAAAGTCATGAAATAATGTGTGCTCCCCTAGGTATGCCTTTAACATCACGTAAACTATAATTACACTGCTGAGAGGATAGCTACTTTAAGGATAATAGCTAGTATTAGGCTTTTTCTTTATAAACATCAAATCTAAAGACATTGTGATGGGAATTCTAAATCATGGATGACTATTTTAAATGACCACAGGTACTGTAGTAGTATATCACAACAATAGGTGAGAAATGAGATGATTATAAAATTGAAATCCTATCTCCATGACTTAGTTGAAAACATGGATGATCAGGGTAGAGGGGCACCCTTTGGCTCCCTGTTAGGATATAATCACATATGGAATTTTGAGAAACCCATAGTATTGGTTAAATCAAGAAATATCATAGTAAAATAGGAGCAGGACATAATGATTCATTTCCTTGTCCTTCCTTGCTATCAACTCCCTGGCCTGCCTTATCTTCTATCCAGCATGGACCAAGGATCTAATATTTCAGAGAAGCTTTCACTGGCACTCTTTTTTTTTTGTCTCTACATATGTTTTTCTTTTGGCCACACCTTCCAGACTCATCTCAAGTTCCATATGAATCCAGTGATTCTCTTAGCTTGTTATTCCCAGCCTAGTTAGCGTAGCTGGGAAACAAACAAACAAACAAATTACATGACCATGTGGATATATGTTAAAAAGTTGGAGTCCCAGACTGACTTTTTCTTTTCAGTACTGCTTTGCAATCCTTTTTTGTCCCTATAGTAAGCTCTTTATTTTTCCATCTTCTATATTTCACCAACTTCTTTCAGACCTCTCATAATACATTTACCCCTTTTTTCAGATTTTTTTCCCTAATTTATTCTGTTTTTAAGTGAACTACTAAAGTGATCAAAATAGCTAACATTTAATAAGCAAGTGTCACCAGAAATTAGAATTTGTGCTGAACAGTCTCTTTTACATCTAAGAATACTGAAAGACAAATGTTATTATCCAATTTTTATAAATGATGAAATTGAAGGCCAACATACACAGTTATTAATTGAAGCAGCTAGCATCCAAATTCAGAATTTTATGACTCCCAAGTCACAATAATTTCCATTACAATGTGCTCTTCCTGCTTTATACCAGTATTCTGAAGTGATTTTCACTCTATCTCATCAGTAGTTTAAATCTTCCTAAAGAATACTTTCCTGTATAAGAATCTTAAATTCATTCATTCATTCATTCATTCATGTCCACATACCTAATCACATAATGTACTTGCCATGATAAAATATTCCTAGTATTATATTTTCTAAAAAATTAGCTAATTTTGTTTCCCACCTTCCAGAGGATGAGAGCCAAATAAAGCAGACACGTATTTACTAAGTACAGGCAGTGTATTATTTTGCCAGGGCTGCTGTAATAAAATACTAGAGTGGTTTGCTTTAATAACAGAATTTTATTTCTCACATTCTGGAGGCTGTAAGTCCAAGATCAATGTACCTTCATGTTTGGTTTCTCCTAAGACCTTTCTCCTTGACTTGCAGAGAGCCACAAGTGAACTCCTGGTGTCTTCTTATAAAGAGGCCAGTTCTTTTGGATTATGGAACCATTCTTACAACCTCACTTGATCTTAGTGATCTCTTTAAAGGTCCTGTTTCTAAGTACCATCAATAGGGGGTTAGAGCTTCAATGTATGAATTTTGGAGGGACATAGTTCAGCCCATAATTAGCAACAAATATGATCATTGTCTTTGGTCAGTTTAAAAAAAAAATGGGTGTTTAGAAAAGTGAGAGTTGAGTATGGTATAGATGGAGATGATTCTAATAAGGAGTTATAGACTAGAATTTGATGGATGGGTATAGTATGAAAACGCTTTGGCACACGGGACAGAATATTATGATGGATATTGATTATAAAAGCATAGGTACATATATAGGAATTAGCAAGGTGTGTATAATGGATGTATGTAATAGGCTAAGAAGACGTATTAGTACAGATGGTGATGACCTTGAAAAATCCTCTCAAAGTTGACATTAGGATACTCTTTGAAGTTAGAAATATCTCTCTTCCACCTTCTTTACCCATAGCAAAATTTAGCAGAGATTTAGGGTTTTCTTTTTAATCTCAGTACATCAATCTGAATTTGATTGATTCAAAGCGAAAATGATCCACTGGTGGTAGATGGGATAAACGATTACCACTGTCTGTCGCACTGAAATCAGACTTTTCATTTTGGTGCTTCAATTTAAGTTTTCATTTTCCTGTCTAACCTTTTATCTTCCTTTATTCTGCCATGAATCCTTTGTTTCTAACAGGCCAATATTAGCAGTATCCCTAATGTATAGCTATCGTACCTCGGTCTACCCTTATGCATTGTTCATGAATTTATCTTGCCTGAAATGCTCTAATTAAGTACCCTTCATTAATCCAATTGTTTTATAAAAGAAACCTTCAAGTCCAACTGCTGTAGAAGTAAGCCTTGCCTAAGGCTTGTAAACAGTGAATTTGTAAATATGTGCAGACTGTCCTCTTGGGAAAGCTTTGATAATAGACCATCTTGCATAGATTTTTAGATATTTCATGCAGGTAAATTTTCTCTTCACAACTAGAGGCAAAGATTTAATTTGCTACCTCCTACACTGCTTAGCATTGCATTGTGCATATAATAGATACATTGTAAACTTCTATAGACAACAGTAGAAGCTGTTATGTGGCGGAGGTCAGATATTTAAAAAAGAAAAAGAGAGACTCTCACAAGCCACAAGTGGCATTCATTGATCTATGGAGCTTAATCTTCCCATTGTGCTTTATGAGGAATTAGTAGCAGTGGTATTTTACAAACTGGAATGAATCAGGATATGATGTTCAGTGCTTTTCATAATGGGGACAGATTGAGCTCTGTTTAAAGCCAGACTTATATATGACAACTTTCAGAAAGATTGTATACCCTGTGCATAAATATTTTCTAAAATTTCCTGCCAAGGAAGATGCCCCTCCTCTCTCCATAACAGCACAAGTTCTGTATATTACAAATAATTAAGATAAAATACAGGAAAAAGGAAATTGTTTTATGTCTACCTCTCTGGTGGCCCTTGACCTTTGCAATATACCGTAGCTTGTACCAACACCAGTATAGGCAAAAAAATGGGTGACATCTCCAAACATTTCACATATGAGGCCTCATGATATTTTGATTTTATGTGTTCATACAATGTTTAGTATCTATTCAATTGAAAAAAATACCAAATTAGATCTATTTTTTATAAATGGTAAGGTAAACTTTATTCCTCATTGCTCTCTTATCTTTTTCATAAAGGAAATTACCAACTATAAATTAAGGAGGTAGACTTTAAGAACTTCTTTAATAATGAAAAGTGCTTAATGTGGGAACAAGTTTCTGCATCATAAAAGCATTTAACCAGAGGATCTAACTGTGGAAATTATGTAGATATAGCCTTTTCCTTTGGGGGCAGTAGTACTTTCCATGCAAGATTCTGATTAGTCCACTGAGAAAGATGCTGATAATTATTACCATCAGCTCATTTTCACTATAAATCAATTCAACACAATATATATTTTTTATTGACCTCTATTATGTACCAAGACATAGGTACATACGTAGGTTTCGCAGGGAAAAGGCAAAGAGCTACATGTCTTGATGTCAAGGAGCTTCATAAGGTTTACTTTGGTTTTATAATTTTTCTTACCAAAATTTTCCAATCATCTCCTATTATTGGTAAGGTTTATCAAAGCCTATCTTTGATCTCCATCTTTTATCTGGAAGCTTTGGGAAAACTATCAGTTTTAAAATCTGTTCAAATATTGTGCCTTTTGTGCCAATATTATTTGGCTCTACAACATTCACTTTGAAAGTAGACTGAGTGTTCTAAATAAATTTTTAATTAACTATCTGATTTAAATGATTTGAGACAGAGTGAAGTTTTTTGGTTTGTTTGTTTTATTTTGTTTTTTTTTCTGTCATTGGCCTTTTTTTGTGTATCCTCTCTTCATTAAAAGAAAAGTGATTTGGTACTTACCTCTAAATATTGATCCAAGTATTATGTACTTTTCCATTTAAACACACCAAAATTCAAATTTTAGATACCAGAAATCAATGAATGAAACACTTAAATTCAAAGCTTTCAAGAAATTGAAATGGCTTTTTACTTTACCTCATCAAAGACTTAAAATGATGTGATCATTTTTGTTTTTGTTTTCTTTTTCTTTTTCTACTTTGTGGTATTTGTGCATCTGTTATCTGTAAGCAATAAGTAAAATTCTTTTAAAACAATTATGCAGGTAATATATGTATTTTTTGAAACCAAATTAAGTTCAGCTTAATACCTACTTTCTGTCTATACACACACATTTGGTAGGACTTTCAATATTGGCCATTTGCTGTTGCAAGAGAACCCATTATTGTCTGTGTGGTTCTGCACAAATATGGTGGTTCTTATACAATCCAAAAAGAGGTTTCTCTGTTTTGTCTGTCATAGTGGCCTATACTCGTGCATGAGGTAAGTTACTATGTTACCCAAGTGTATGACACCTGACCTAAGTCTTGAAACTAAGGCTTGCTTTGTGATTTGCCCTTAGCCCATTCCAGCCTAAAAGTTCTCCTTTCTAGTTCTGAAAAAAAAAATAATAATAATAATCTGTTTCCCACTCCTTAGTATGTAAACGGAGTTCATTCCTAAGGAACAATGTCTTGTTGCATTCTTAGAAATGGAACAATTTCCCCTTTTTTTTTTTTTTACTACTGGTATACAAGGACAATTTGTAAAAGCCATTGATTTGAGGATGGAGAATTGGGTTTGAGGCATTCAGGGCAGGTGAAAAGAATGGGTGACAGCACCGTATGCTGAGTGAGCTGCGTGTGAAACATGATGCTTGGAAAGCAGAAGGCCAGGATAGAAGTTTGAAAAGCAGAATGGCAAAAGTAGATGCACTTACAAATACGCCTTCAACAACTTCAAATACTGATTTGTTATAATCACCATTAATCCTTATTTGTCTCATTAATGTAATGAAAGTAAGCTGAAAGTAAATTCCAAAGTAAGTTCTAATTCTATTTAAAGATTATTGTGCAGCTGACTATTTAATTACCTTAAAGAAGTCTAGGCTATTTCTGTACTGTCAGAACTGAATAGAAGGATTTACAGCTTCACATGAATCTATTGCCTTCATTCTGGATCCAATATCCATCAAGGTCTTGTGAGGATTTCCTCAAGAAATTCAGAAAGTACAGCTAAAAAATCATAAGCAAATCAATGATCTTCTACTTTATATAACTAGAGAAGGTTATTGTTAAAGCTATTCAGTGTCACCGAATTGGGTAGAATTGAATCTCTTTTTTTTCCTCATTGGATTGCAAACTTTTCAATATGAAATTACAACTAAACCTGTAATAGAAGAAAGTGCTTCAGTCAAAATCTTAAAAATTATTTTTCTAAATTGTAATAGTCCAGCAACCTCTCCAAAAATAAGTTTTGGAACTATTATAATGCCATCATTTTTGTATAGTCCAACTCTACTCATTTAAATGACTTTAACAGTTAAAAGTTTTCTATGATTTAAATCCCAGACTATCCAGTTGGTGTAAATCATTTATCTGCTTGATGTTTTACAGTCATATAGTCCTGTTAATCTTGAGGTTAACTGAAGGTCTTAAAAGACATCTAATTAGAAAAGGAAGGAAGAAGCAAAGTTTTGTTTTCAAGGACAGGAAAGTGGTGACCCTATGCTAAACGTCTGGCATTTAATTATATTTCCAAATAAAAATATGTAAATAGAATGTGAATGCTCCAGCATGTGAATTATAGCAGAAGCAGGAAATCAGCTGAGAGGCAGCATGCTCTAATAGCTTGCAGGAGCCCCGGGTCCTAGCTTCAGCTCTGTAATAACTAGATGACTGGCCTTTTGAAAGTCATTTATCCTTCCTGGGCTTCAGCTTCCTCAAGTATAAAATAAGAGGTTGCTGTAGATTCTGCCTATGGTTCCTAAAAGTCTGTAATTCTATGACATAATCTATATATTATGGTTTACTGTCAGAATCAGTTCAACAACAAAATATATTTTATCTTTGGAAATTACACACTATGTTTTCCATTTTTCTATTGAGCACTCCAATAGGTTGGATGGAGGGTGAACAGAACCAGGAAGGTCCATGCAGAATATTTTCCCTTTAGAAATATTAATTAAAAGATAGGGAGGAAGAATAACTAGAAAAGGGGGAAGAAAAAAGAGAGAAGAGAGAGATTTGTCTTTTAGGGTGACTCTGATATAAATCCTTGGGTTTGTAAGAAATCTCTCGAATTACATGTGTCCAAAATTAAAAATCTCCTCTAACCACCTCTTAGATATCAGGTGATGGAAATCTCATTCTTCCAGTTTCCAGGAGAAACACCTTGGGGTCGTTCTTGATTCCAAGCTCTTTCTCACACATCACATGTAATCTAAGGCTCTTTGTTCAGATCCAGAGAGCAGCGACTTCTTGCTGCCACACTGGTCAAAGCAGTCAAAGCTATTGTCATCTCTCACCTGAGTTATTGCACCAGCTGCCTAACCAGAGTCCCGCTCAACTCTTGTCCCACTTCAACAACCAGAGTGATCCTGTGATAACCTAAGTTTGATCGTGTATAACTCTACTGAGTCATGTAATAGCGATTGTGACCATATCACATCTTCTTTTACCCTGGCACTATTATCTGACATCTCCTATCTCTCTGCCCCTCTGATATGTCTCCTCCAACTGTTCTGTTGCTTACTCTGCCCAGTCTCACTGGCCTTTCTACTGCTTTTCTTTTTGCTGTAGCATAGGAGTGACCTCTGCACTCATGTCCCTTTGCCTGAAATACTTTCCCCCTGAAATTCACTTGGCTGACGTTATGTTATCCCATAAGTTTCTGCATTACCATGCTTTCTGGTCCTGCACCTTTATCTGTTTTGTTCACCAATGCATCCCAAGCACCTAAAACAGTGCCTGGCCCATTACAGATATTCAGTAAATATTTGTTGAATACATTGATATTAGATGCTACATTTCTACCACTGGGTCTTGTCTTACTTTCACAGTTTCTAATCTCAACATAGTGTACCTAGTTTATAAATTTAACCCTGATATCAACGTTTTGCTTTGTTCTGCCAAGTTCCCTTGGGGGCACTTCACTAATGCCCTATGTGCCATCAGCTACACTGTACTAAGTGTTCTCCAGAAGAAGGCTGGATCAGTAAATGGGAACATTTTTTGATATTCCTAACTCCAGAGAAAAGCAGTGGGAAGAGGAGTAGGTCTATTTTCAGAGCATAACCATTCACAAACTAGGAGGCATGCCTTGTGGATGAGATAAGCCAAGAGAGTGACAGGAGGAGTGTAAAAGAAAAAAAAAATTCTTCAATGATATTTGTTAAAGCACAGTAAGGAAGACTTTATTCAGGACTACAGTGATAGGTATAGGGACCACTGCGACAGGGTCTTGCAGTTGGGGAGAGAGATTGATTGAGCTCAACATGGAATACAGCACCAGCAAGTGGGAATTTATAGCCAAGGAGCAGGGTGACGGTCAATAGATGGAAAATTACTGAGAGGAAATATCAGGGGTAAGGGAGATCTTGGCTAAATGGACCTAACAGTAATCTTGCTTGAAGACAGGCCAGGGTGATCAGAAATCACCTGAGGGATGCTGGAGGATGAGGAACTTGATCAGATATCAAGGATGCTCAGATATCAAGGATGGGGGGATTCTTGCTAAATGGACTTAGCAGGGTTTTTTGCTAAAACTGGGTTTTACAAGGAAGTGAACAGATGGGCCTAGGAGAAGGTTCAGAATCCTGACTAAAGTTTGACAACCAAAGAATTTTTGTCGGGAGAGCAAATATTGTAAGAAGCAAAATAGAAAATTTATAAACTACACAAAGAAAATATTGCAATACAAAACTGATATTGTAGACATAGGTTTTAAGAGTCATTTAAAGATATAACATGATGATGATGTTATGAAAAGGTGAAGGTAAAGTTGACAGATGTTTATCTGTCTGTATTCTGCTTTGAGATGAAAAGATGCAAGGAAGAAAAAATTGAGGGAGGGAGGTACTGAAGGAAGGAAGGAAGAAGGGAACGAAGAAAGGAAGGCAGGGAGGGACTAATTCAAGGGTACCAATTGACAGAACCTGCTTTGAGATGTGTCCTGAGCCAAGGAGTCATGTTTAGGTGTGGATAGCAAACACACAAGGATAGATGGAAGATCCAAGACGACGGATTGTGTCAGACAGTAGCGATCCAGCAGGTTTCATGCTGTGTCAGGACCTGAGGGACTGAGAAGACTGAAAGGCCATGTGCATAGGCTGTGCCTCAGCTAGAGCTCCCCTTCCTCTTTTCCATCCCTACTCAGACAGGACAGAAGAGGCAGATATGTGTTTCCATTTACTGCAGCCAGTGCTTTAGTCAATTCCCTGAATAGTCCTGCCTCCTCCTGGTTAAGATAGGGGCAGAGGTGCTGGGCCTGTGGGGAATAAATGCAGAGATGACAAAAATACTGGGATGTTAATTGTGCAATTACTTAATACTTTTTGATGTGCATGGTTAAGGCTACAGAAAAAAAAGGAAATTGAAAAATGCACCTATAGGAAAAGATAAATTAGATTTTTCAAACAAGATGTACATGTTCTAAATAGAAGTTCTATGGATAGTATTAACGTAAATGTCTATAAGTATGAAAAATAGATGTTTAGGTAAAGAATCAAAATAACATAAGTAGAAGTGAAAAAATGTTGGAAATTTGTACTAATTTAAAAAGAATTAAATAAAATTGTTTAATATTAACTTTAAAATTATTATTACAAAATTCATTTAAAGTGTGATATTGAGAAAGAGTTTGAATGGGGTTGACAACTGTGCCCTTTACCTGTAAGTGATTTTCGACAACTGTGAATTAAGGTAGAGATGATTCCAATTACCAAACAGCATGGTGGTGAATCAATCACGTAATCGCATAGAAAAATAAGTCTTATCTTGATGTATGAGAAATCACTGAGTTGTGGTGACTAAACACAATCAGGGTAATGTGTATAAGAAACATCAGGCTAAGTCAAGGAAATTTTTTAGATTCCAATACAATGTTTGAGGGAGAGAAACAATGAGATAATGGACCTATTAAATATATCTACCATCTAACTGACTTTTAAATTTCTTTATCATGCAATTTTTCTGCACTGAATCTAAACTTCCGAAACTGTCACGATCACTTGCTGTACTGAATTTAAGTTTTGCTATTGAGATTTTACGATGTAATTATTGCAATCAGATATAGTATTTTGATGCACCGCAGATAACTTTATGCCTCCATGATATTATCTTTTAAAATCCTTTTTCAATGAGGCAGCAAATTCATCAATATGGATATAGCCCTAGATATTGGACAGGTTGGGAGTCCTTATTTCTGTGGAAACAGACATGGAACGAATGGAACAAACAACTGGAATAAAGAAAGAAAAGAGATTAGAGAAGGGATTTGGCTCAAGTCTGTAGTGTGCAGTCAGGGTGGTCTGGAGCTGAAGACAAACCTGAAGGTGGTGCTGAATAATTCAGCTGGCCAACTGGGTGTGTGACTAGGGCACCAGTCAAGCAGAGATTATTAAATAAACAATCAAATAATTTTTTTCAATTTTATTTATATTTGTTTTTGTGCGATACAGAGTGTTGTTTTGATACATGCGTACACTGCACAATGACTTACCTAAGGTAGGTAGCATAGTTTTGTACCCAGTAATCTACCAATTTTCCTGCCTCATCCCCACCCCACTTATGTCCCAGCCTCTGCTAACCATTATTCTACTCTATACTTCTGTGAGAACCACTTTTTTTTTCTAAATTTCACATATGAATGAGATCGTGCGATATTTGTCTTTCTGTGCCTGACAATAAACTCTGTATTTAAAATTTCAAGGTAAATATTAAAAGGGTTATCATGGGTGAAATTACAACTGTTTTAGTCTTCTTAGCCTTGTTTTTTGTTTTAGCACCATTTTACTATGTTCAGTTACAAAGGGTGTGTCGTGTGTGGGGTTATTTATACAATCATTTTTTTTTTTTCCCCCAATTCCTAAGGCCTGTGATACAGCCCTGGCTATGGATGTGGAAAGTAAGCAGGGCTTGAGATTTGGGGAGAAGCTCCTGACTATGCCAGAATCCTGGAAATGAGTTTTCTCCCAAGCTTTCAGTGGAATAGATCCCGCAGATGCAGCTGCTACACTTGCTCCCGGCTGGAACCCAACACGTGGGAAATAGTGGGGCGTGGTTACAAAACAGTTTATAAAACAGCACCCTGGTTTGGTCTAACTTTCTCATTTTACTGTCCCTGAACTTTTGCCTATTCATTTGTTAAAAGAGCAGATTAGACTAAGTAATTTCCAAAATTTGAATCTCTATTATTACTGTATGACCTTGGGTGACTTACCAACTTTTTTGTCATGTTTCCTCATCTACTAAATTAAGTGGAATAATGGTTGTTAACCTGATGCATCCATTCTTTCCCTCCTTCCTTCCTCCCTCACTCCCTCCTTTCCTCCTTAGAATCAGATGAGATAATGCACTTGAAAAAACTGCAAAAATAGAAAATCTGGAATATAACCATATGCATTATTACAATATCTAAGGGAATATAGGTTAATAGCTATTGAGTGCACATTTTGTGCCAAGCATGGTGCTATGTGTTCATAATACATTACACTTAACAGATTTAGTAAATCTACAAGGTGGTTATTTATACCCTTGCTACAGATGAAAAACCTGGTATTCATGAAAGCAAAGGGACTTATGTAAGGTCAAAACATAGATAGTAGAATTTAGGATTCAAACCCAGGTCTGCCTGATAATTTCCTATGGCTTTGGGAGAAATTGTGTCATGAGGTGAACAAAAAAGATCTATCTAAGCAGCTGGGGTTTTCCTGTTGTACTCTAATGGAATGTCGTGATCACTGTTTCGTTTCCTTTTTTTTTTTTTTTTCTAGCTCTTGACCTTGGTGTTATCAATACCTTGCTCTAACTGAGCTAATCAGCCAGCCCTCCATTTCCTTTGAAAAAAAGACAAAGGGAGTCTGAATAGTTGCCTCTATCAGTTAGAGCTTCCCAATTCTACCTGATAATTTTTAAAAATGGTGTTCCTTTTCCCTTGTGGTATTCACATCATCGCAATATCTCATTACTAGAATCTGAAGTTTTCATAATGATTATAAAGTAGGTATCGAGGAGGGAGTGCCCTATTTAGGAAATTTCAGGAAATAGGTAGTTGGAGAAAGCCCCACAGGTGATTTAAACAGGACCTCCTCCTATAAGAACTTCTTTCTATGGTTAAAAGCTCTTTTTTTTTTTAAAGAAGGTTTTTCTTGAAAAAAATTTTAAAATGTCATTATAATTACTAAATAGTTATGGGTTTGTTCCTCAGAAGAAAGCCAGGAGAGTCAGATTATAGTGTCAATTAGTCTAAAAAAATAGTGACCAATTAATTTCACAATTGCTTTCAAAAGGAACAAGTGGCCAGGAGGACATAGCTGTTAATGGCTACTAACTCTTTCTCTTTCTTTGTCCTATCAAGGTGACTAGAAAAGGGCTATGTCTGTCCTGACAAATATCAGCTTTAAAGGTTTAAGTTCCTTTGGGATCTTTGTTGCCAGAGTGTAAAAAGGACTGAGATAGTTGTTTTATTTGATACTAATTCAGCCAGGCAAACCATAACCAGGAGTGTCACATCTAAATGTCTGGACACACTGCTCATCTTCTCTCTGTGATTGGTCTCAGATTATAGTACTATGTCAAGGTTCATTTGATCCAAAGCCTTTCAGTAGCAGCTTTTACTCTCCCTGGCTTCAATGAAAGAAATTTCCAGAATGTGAAGGTTGAGGATTCCTTAACCTTTAAGAATTTTATTATATTACTCTTCAGATTCTTCTTGCAGATCTGAAGGCAATTTTCTCCTTAGTGGTGAAACTTCTAATTGCTAGTTGAGAATAGGGTGGAGAGTTTTTATTTTTAATGTAAGTTTCTTAGGTTTCAAAGTATTTCTTGACAGCTTAAGTACATTTTGTGTGGAGGCCAAATGACTACACTGAAACAAACCAATTCATGTATCCTTGGTATAAATTTTAAAAACATATTTAAAGTGCTTCTTAGTAAATGTGGATATAACCAATCATATTTTTTATTCTAAAAGTGACACTTCTCTGCCAATGAAAATCTGATTGTAAATTTAAAATATTTGATAGTATTTTTTTTCCTAATAAAATTTACAAATGTAGCCTATCCTGAGTACATAAGCTTTCTGTATATTCTATGTAAATTATCAGGAACATGCATTTTTATGAATTCTCCTTTATCATTTTCAGTTTGGTTAATATGAAGATGTTTGTAGGAAATCTGACCGTAAGCCAATTCTCTTGGAAGTAGTTTTTCGTATCCCTAAATGATTAAAATGTTGACAAGGGGAAGAAAACTACAATAAAGACACAAAAGCTTTTTCGTTGGAAGATAAAGGATGGAATTAAACTAAAGAAGACATCGAGGAGAAATTAAACCACTGTTTCACCTCAAACATTTTTACTTCATCAAATTTTAGTTATTTATTGTCCTTAAAAGATTTACTGTCTGTGGATAACTTCAGCTACTTATTTCCCAAACTAAACTGAAGCTATTGATTGGACGTGAGTATGTTGACAGGTTGCTGTAGTAGAGATGATATTTGGTGTTGGATTTGTTATCTTTGATCCTTCTTCTTTGATAAATATACGAACTACAGTTTCAGAGTTGACACTTTGGAGAGGTTGAGATAAATTCATTAAAATAGAAAGGATTTTTGAAAAGGCATAATAATTTCAAATTAATATTTTATTAGGACTGACTCAAAGTATCAAAATATGCACCAATCAGCTGCGTTGTCCTAAAAAAAACCCTGCAAAGCATCTGGCTAATTAGTTATCTTTCATATTTTGCCTTAGTTTATTTCAGCTCTGTGAAGATAAAAAGATATCCCACCAGTGACAGAGAAAAGGTACTATTTTAATCTTCAAAAAACAACAGCTTGTGGGGGTCAATCTTTTAAAGTACAAGCTTCATTGGTTGCAATTATTAATCAGTTTCCTTCAGGAAATATATGAAATTAAATATTAAAGTAGAGATATAAACAGTGCTACAGTCTCAGGGCTTCTGAGGAAATGATTTCCTTATTAGCCTGAAATAGCTGACCTTCTCCAACCCAAATGTAGAATCTGCATGAATATGAAATTCCTCCTTTTTTTCCTCCCTAACTCATCATTTGGGCTTTATTTATCTTTTAGCCGTTTATCACTTTTACTAGGCATAGTTTCTTAGAAGTTAACTTTCCATGATGTCATA
The DNA here is from genome assembly GCF_000696425.1 of Galeopterus variegatus. Taxonomy (NCBI): domain Eukaryota; kingdom Metazoa; phylum Chordata; class Mammalia; order Dermoptera; family Cynocephalidae; genus Galeopterus; species Galeopterus variegatus. The sequence continues at coordinate 9,684 of NW_007728708.1, read as the reverse complement.
GTTAACTGCTAAACAAAGGTTTTGTTTATAAAAAAGAAACTTTCAATTTATGCTCAGATTGTTCATTCCCCCAGCTCGCAATATTTATTTACGGCATATCATGTACCAGGCACTTCTCCAATTGCTTGGAATCAATGAACAGAACAAAAGACCCTCCCTTGTACAGCTTTCATTTCAGGGGCAGACAAAAGATATTAGTAATAAATATGTATCGTAAGCACATTACATAGTGTGTTAGAATGCGATAAGTGCTGGAGCAAAAGTAAAGAAGAAAATGTAGATGTGAGTGAATTTAGATGTCATAAGTGTCCTCGTGTGTCGGGGGGGGGGGGTAGGGGGGGGAGCTGCAATTAAAAAAAAAAAAAAAAAGACCACTGTTTGCCTTAAGAACACAACATCTGAACAAAGACCTGAGGAGCTTAGCAGTGGGGATACCTGGAGAAAAAGCATTCCAGGCTGAGAGGGCAGCTAGAGCAAAGGCCCCAAAGTAAAAGCATTTCCTGAAGTGTTTAAGGAAGTGCAAGGAGGACAGGTGGCCTGGAGTAAAGTGCACATTGAGAAAATAGAGTGCATTGGTCAGGTCCCCTCACCTTGGGTCTGGTTGGGGGTGGTGCCGCACATTCTTTGTGGGCAAGTTGTGTGGGTGTGGATGGAGTTTGGGCACATACCTGGTGCCACCACCTTGGCTGGCGACTGCCTCAGGCATCTGCCTGCGTAGCCATGCTCTCTGACTTATGTCTCTAAGGACCTTTTTGGCATTTACCCAGCTCATCAACCTGTGTGTGAAGGGTCTGGTGACTCAGCCTGATGTGTGAGGAGTCTGGTGACCCAGCCTGGCATGTGAAGGGTTTGTGATCCAGTCTGTGAATGGGCTTGAGGGGTCTGTGAGCTCCAGACCCAGCCTGCTCTCTGACTTATGTCTCTAAGGACCTTTTTGGCATTTACCCAGCTCATCAACCTGTGTGTGAAGGGTCTGGTGACTCAGCCTGATGTGTGAGGAGTCTGGTGACCCAGCCTGGCATGTGAAGGGTTTGTGATCCAGTCTGTGAATGGGCTTGAGGGTTGTGTGAGCTCCAGACCCAGCCCTTGCTCGACAATTGGCCCAGTCGGCAGAATTACGAGCAGTTAAAAGAGCTCTACAGTGAGCAAGCAGGAAATGAGATGAGACAGGGACAGGAGGGATGTGGCCAGATGCAGATCATGGAGGGCCGAATTGGCTATTGTGAGACTGTCTACTCTGAGATAAATGGGAAGCTACTGCATAGTTTTAAGCATAGCAGTGATACCATCTGACTTATTTGGATTCTGGATACATTTTGAATGCAGAGTTAATAGAATTTTCTAATGAATTAGAATTGAGTTCAGAAAGACACAACGTTCATGTATTGCTTATGAGACTTGTAGACTTCTTGGTAAATAATGTTCATAGCAAATAATAATAGTAGTATTAATGGTAAATAATAACATCCACAGTATTGTCACATGCCAGATACTTTATCTCAGTTTTACACGTGCTAACTCAGTTAATCCTGAAAACATCCTGTGGAGATGAGGGGTAAACTGTTATTAGTCCCATTTATTTTACAAAAGAGGTATGGAAGGCATAGAAAATTAGTTCCTTGCCCAAGGTCATTCAACTTGGGACAGAGTTGGATTTAAATCTGGGCATTACAGAGTGTGTGCTGATAGCCTGCACTATTCATATATTGGAACAAAGATGATAGCAAAGCTGAAAATAGGAAAAGGTATCAAATATGCCTTGTTTTAGAATGAATCTTCTTTTACTTCTTTACAAGGAAAGTATAACAGAGCCAGGAAGTGCTGACAGTGCTGAAGGTAGGTGATTTTATTACTTCTGATAGGTTAGCTTATGTTGCAGGAACAACCAGTCTCTCAACCAAGGTTTATTTCTTCCTGGGGTTGCAAGTTTGGTAAGAGCCTGCTGCAGCTCCACTTCCAACTATCTTCGTTTTGGAACTTAGGCCAATGAAGCAGACCTTCTCTGGGACATGTCTGTATCATAATTGATAAGAACATACCAAACCATAGACTGCCTCTTAAATCTTCTGTCTCGTAGACACAATTTGCCTCTGCCCAGCTTTTATTGGCCAAAGCAAGTCACGTGACCATTCCTGAGTTCAACAGAGCAGAGCTATATATATCTACCACAGACAGGCCTCTGAGAGAGGGAAATGAAATACTTTGTGAGTAGATTCTAATCTACCACAGTGGTACTGGCTTCATTTTAATCTTGTTTACATGCTTTGTATCTGCTAATCTGCTAGCATTTTCCAGAGCTGGAAAGGTCCATAAATAAAGAATAAACAAAACACAGCTAATGCATTTCTTGGGCTGGAAGAATTCTTAGACTATCTAACCAATGGTTAGGCAGAGAACAATTGTGAAGAAATTTGACTGACAGATTTTCTGACTGGGGCTATGGGGTGGGGTAGGAGTTGGGTTCCTCTGGATTTTTCTCAGTAAATAAATGAGTCCATAAGTTCTATTTCTTCTTAAGGAAAGTAAAAACACCATACCCTAAAATACTGGTGAGTAATATCAAGTTAAGCCAGCTATATATATCTCATGAAGGGAGAGAATTAGCAGGACCAAAATAAAGACTATTATTTCAATATTGTATCTGCCTGTTTATATTAGAGGGTACATATTATATTAACCTGATATAATTTATTAACCTGTTTTCTGTTGCTTATAACTGAGTACCTGAAATTGGTAATCTGTTAAGAAACAGAATTTATTTCATATAGTTTTGGTGGCTGGGAAGACCAAGGTCCAGGGAACACTTCTGGTGAGGACCTTCTTCTTGGTAGGAACTGTCTACAGAGTCCAGAGACAACACAGGCAATCACATGGCAAGGATGACAAGAGCTCTTTTAATGGGTTCACTGGCTCTTCTTATAAAGCCCCAGTCCACACCATGATGACCCATTAAACCATTAACCCATTACTCTGTAAATGGATTAGTACATTCATGAAGCATGGTCCTCATGACCCAATCTCCTCTTAAAGGCCCCATCTTTCTACACTGCCACATTTTTTCTTTTTCCTTTTTGTCTTTTTTCGTGTCCGGCAACGGACCGCAACCCTCGGTGTCACGCCCGTACCGGACCGGGACCGGCAACGGGATCGCAACCCTCGGTGCTGTGCCCGCCCCTCGCTCAGCCAGTGAGCGGGAACCGGTCTGTATGTGGGATCCGAACCCTCGGCGGGAGCGCCATCGCGCTCCCAAGTGGCGCACTGTAGCAGTGCGCAACGGGCCGGCCCTACACTGCCACATTTTGAATAAAGTTCCCACATATGCTTTGGAGGGAAATAACATTCAACCTGTAGCACACGTAATATCAAAATACATCAATTTGCTCATTTCTCCCGTGGAATAAGAGAGCTTCATGAATACAAGGCCTGTGTGTTATCAACTTTCTCTCTCTTCCATCAAATCCAATGTTTGACAAATAAAAGCCAGGTGAATTCATTTCATAAGTTTGTCCTGAAAGCAAGTAATCCGCCAGTGATTCTAATAGTTCAGTTTTAGCTCTTTGTGCCTCACTCCAAAAATCTTCAGGCAGAGTGGCCACTTTTGTATGCCATGAAAGAGAAGTCTTCTGTATGTCAGAGAGTA
>NW_007728708.1:0-5063 GCF_000696425.1 Galeopterus variegatus | reverse complement strand
GGGCGGGAGCGCCATCGCGCTCCCAAGTGGCGCACTGTAGCAGTGCGCAACGGGCCGGCCCTACACTGCCACATTTTGAATAAAGTTCCCACATATGCTTTGGAGGGAAATAACATTCAACCTGTAGCACACGTAATATCAAAATACATCAATTTGCTCATTTCTCCCGTGGAATAAGAGAGCTTCATGAATACAAGGCCTGTGTGTTATCAACTTTCTCTCTCTTCCATCAAATCCAATGTTTGACAAATAAAAGCCAGGTGAATTCATTTCATAAGTTTGTCCTGAAAGCAAGTAATCCGCCAGTGATTCTAATAGTTCAGTTTTAGCTCTTTGTGCCTCACTCCAAAAATCTTCAGGCAGAGTGGCCACTTTTGTATGCCATGAAAGAGAAGTCTTCTGTATGTCAGAGAGTATGTTTCATTGTTTTACTATGTTCTCTCCTCAGACAGCCTTTGGTATTTTTAAAAAATATTTTATTTTTACTTTACAAAGTTGTTTATTTTTATTATTTACAACATGATGTTTTAAAAAAATGTATATGTTGTAGAATGACTAAATTGAGCTCATTAACATATGCATTAATACTTCACATAGTTATTGTTTTTGTGATGAGAATGCTTCCAATCTAATCTCTCAACAGTTTTCAGTAATACAATATATTGTTAATAACTTTAGTCACCATGTTGCACAATAGATCTCTTAAACTTATTCCTCCTATATAACTGAAATTTTGTGTCCTTTCACCAACATCTTCCCCCATCCAAACACACACCCTGCCTCTGGTAATCACCATTTTACTCTAAACTTTTATGAGTTCAACTATTTTAGATTCCACAGATAAGTGAGATCATGGGGTATTTGTTTTTTCTGTGCCTATATTTTTTCATTTAACATAATGTCTTTCAGGTTCGTCCATGTTGTCACAAATGATAGGATTTTCTTCTTTTTTGTGACTGGGTAGTATTCCATTGTGTGCATGTGTATACACACACACACACACACACACACACACACATCACATTTTCTTTATCTATTCATCCATTCATGGACACTTAGGATGATTCCATGTCTTGGCAGTTGTGAATAGTGCTGCAATGAACATCAGAGTACAGGAAATCAGGTATGACATTCTTGATTTCATTTCTTTTAGATATATACGCAGTAGTGGGATTGCTGAATCTCTGGTATTGTTTTATATATAAGGTACTAACTATATGGAAGAAATTTTCTTGAGATTTAGGATAATTATATGGTACTCTTATGAAAGTATTTGATTCTGTTTATTTCTTACTTATTTTGCTAAAGATTCTCCAGTGTCCGCGGTATTAACCCTAATTTCTCTTTAAACCTCATGCTCCCCATCTCTCTACCTCTCTTAGAGGTGGAGAATTGGTATAAACCAAATTAATCTGAAAAAGGGAAACTGTGGAGTTCTCTCATTAACAATTACTTTTGAAATTTAATATGCTGTTGCTATTCCACTAGGGAAGGAACGAAGTTTAAGATGTTGGGTTTTTGGGTTTTTTTTTTAATCTGAATCTCTTTTACTTTCTCCTTGCAAAATAAATTACTTCAATACATTTAGAAATTAAAGGTTTTTAAAAAAATGATGAAAACATCTTAGTAGTTTGTAGATCTAGAATATGAAATCAAAAAATTTGGAATAACTTTAAATTTTTTGTAAACAAAAACCTGACATTAAATTGAAGAACCATTGCATAACAACTCTCCTTTCTTTCTTTCTTTTTTTTTTTTTTAAACTATAGTCCTAGAACTTTTGGGCAAAAAAAAATCAAAACTATAGATAGAAATTGCCTTTTTGTTTTACGGTGAACTTCTTTCTTACCTGATAGATTTCTTTTTCCGTAGAGGAACAGGACTGCTAAATTTAGCACTGTCAAATACTCCAGGATCAAAGCTCTCTGCAAAGTCCCCAGAATGGAATAGCTGCCACCAGCCTTTCAACCAGAAGTCTTTATGAACCTGGACTTTTTGGACAGAAGTTAGAAGTCTGTGAATTGAATTCCCTTTATAAATTTTTACTTCAGATTTGTGCCCTTGCTTCGTTTCCCCTCTGGGATCCTTTAACTTCAATAGAATATTCTCTGGAAAATGATACCTTTCAGTGACTTGTGCCTGAGTCCTCTTGGAATTTCCTTATTAGTTGCCAGTGCTCCGAGATTTCCTTCCGAGTTTAATTCATTATTAAATTCAGGATATAATTTATTTGCATTTTATAGAGATTATTTGTGTCCTGGCATTTTCTCATCTTGTTTTTGCTTTCGTCTGATCTAGGACTAGATTTTAGAATATGGTATTGATTTATTTTTTTTTTTCTTCCATAAAGAAGGTAGAAGAATACAACAGCCTGCTTTTTTTTGGTAGTTGGAGAACAGTATCTGCACCTAGCCTTGTCTTATTTCTAACTTTTATTAACTGACACAGTTCAATCCAGAATAATCACAGTGTATACATCATCTCACATTAGAAAGCAGGAAACTTTTTTATAAGAAGCAATTCACATGCAAATCTGAAGAGCTCTGCCTCCTCCTTAGAATTGACCTAGCTTTAAATTGCTCTTCATTTTTGAAAGTAATCATGAATTTAATTGTTCTTCTGGAATATCTGCATTATTAGAAGGAGGGACCTTCTATAATTTTACAATGGGTCCAAAAGCTGTCTCTACACAGGGAAGAAAATGGTCATGAATCGAAACACTTAAATCTTTAAATACCTAATACCTTCAAAATTTGAACATATAGATCCATGTATAGACTAAATTGTTGACATTAAAATGTCTATATGTTAAAAAACTTGTTTGGCTGACTTTTTCTCTAAAAAACATTTTTTTTGTATGGGTATTAATTCTGAGCTCAGAAAAATACCATGGGAAATTTTCTAAAAAGTTTTCCTACCCACTAGTGAAGAATTAAGGCAGTGTCATTCAAATTAAACAACTTTGCAGTTTTTATATTTCCATTATGAATCTTTCAAAAAGACTTGAAATCATGTGAAAATTGAACATAGACAGTAATTATATTCTATAATTTTGCATTTTCTGGCTATTTTAATAAATCCAGAAATATAAACCATTGAAAAAGTTGGTCCTACTACTAGCTTATTTATGTTTTAAAAAGTTGGTTTCATAAGTAGTATAATTTTTTGAAAGTGCAGATTGAAGTTAATTCAGAATGTTGCCTTAAATTCCCTTTTTTCAATAAGTTTTACCTCATTTTCTCTGTTCTAAAGAGAAGCATGTCTATTTTAGCTTGAAATTACATCATTATATTTTTATTAAGTTTAAATGCTGATACTTATCCACGTGATTATCACATTATTTTTTAACCTTTTTTTATCCTAATGCTTACTACAATGTTTTTTCCACATAGACATGCAGATAACAAGTGCTGAAACAAAATTTTATAGGGAACAAAAAGGTATGTATTTGTAACCAGTACAATAAAAAATATTGTATTTTAAATGAACTCGTCTTCCTAATTGGCTTACTTCTTTCTGTAATACAGTTTGGTACAAAAAAAAAGTAGATTTGACCTAATGTCAGGCTAAATAATTATATTTTCTATGATTTGTTAAAGATATTTCTTAGTTGTTTTACTGCAAGTTCCTCCATATGTCTCTCTCTCTTCCTTACTCCACATCAATTTCATCTTCCAAATTGCCAGCAAGTTAAGCTTCTTAATATATACTTTGATCTTAATTAAGAGACTTTCTTTAATGAGTTCCCATTGATTTTTAGATAAAATTTAGAATCTGTAACAGACAACTCAAGTTCTTTCTTATATAGCTTTGACTTTTATTTATCCTCATAGCCTGTGCAGCATGTTCTAAACTGCTACAGCACTCTTTTTTTCCTAAACACAGGTGCCCTTCAGCATTTCTGTACCTGCACCTATTCTTCTTCTGCCTGAATGTGAATCTTTCCCTTCCACTGTCCTGCCAGATGCCAATAAGCCTTTAAGATGTACACCTGATATTCTTTTTTGATGAGCTTCACCAATCCTCATCTATTTTGGCAAAACCACTAGCTCTTCTCAGTGTTTGCAGAACCCCTGGCTCTTCCTGGGGAAAAAATGTGTCATATCTCTGCCTTTTAATCATCTCTCACATCAGAATTTGAGCTTCTTTAAGAGAGAAGTCACTTGCCTCATGCCCAGCAATTAGCATAGTGCCAGGAACATATTAAGTACACAATACATGTTTTTGTTTTTCATGTATTTTGTTATTGTTTAATGAATATTCCACAAATACTATATTAAAATTCCTAACATCTCTTAGACTGGAATTGATGATTTGTGTAGATATCATTTGTTTCCAGTGGAACATACATTTTTGAAGGAATAAGTAAAATAGCTACCCTTTTTTTCCCCACAAAACACTATTAAAAATAACAGTTTATTAAGAAGTTATTAACTGAGGACTTCTGTCCATGCCACTTCTAACCAAAATATATTTGGAAATTTAGATTCCTTTCAGTTTCTTATATGTAAAATCCAAGTGGCATAGTGCTTATTGTATACCAAAGTCTTTGTAGATCAAAAAAACATTGTTTAATCCTATTTTTTGTCAGTTTAATTGTACCATAACAGTGGAAATACGCCTTTTCAATATGCTGCATGAATTTATATCAAGGCTTGATAACTGAACTGTCAGAAATCCTAAATTCATCAGAGACTGCATTATATTTTATATAGATAAAAAGATATGGTTCTCCATTCTATTTCATGAATTGTCATCATAATATTATAGATAAAGCTAATGAACATTTGAAAAGCCAGTTAACATAGCATTCTCCTGACGAAACTCAAGTTTATAAATGAATTAAGTCTGTTTGTGTGGATATTGTACTGATCATGAGATTATTCCTCAATGTTATAAAATAACCCTTTTCTGTCCCCAGTTAAGGCCAGCATGACCTACAAAAATAAGAGTCATATTCATTTAATCAAAATAAAGTATTTAGAGCTTTTTTTTATTTTTTTTTTATTTTTTTTTATTTTTATTTTTATTTTGTCAATATACACTGTATATGATTATTATGG
>NW_007728707.1:241152-285963 GCF_000696425.1 Galeopterus variegatus | reverse complement strand
TTTCTGTGTACCCATATTTATGAAAATGTGTTACTTGCTTTTTTACAAGACATGATAAACGTATTCATGTTAATCAATATATCGACATACTTTTTAAAAGGATTGTGTAATATCCCGTTGTATGGATGTATCAATTTATTTAGCCAATTCCCTATTAATAGGTATTGTTTCCAATTTTTGCTTTAATAAACATTGCTACTATGAACATCCTTTGTGAATTTGTCTAATTATTGCCTTAGGATAAATTTCTAGAAATGAGATTGGTCAGAGGCTTTTAAAAAGGCTTTGATAGCTACCAGTCAAATAGCCCTCAGGAAAGGTTGTGTCAAAAAATACACTCAACAGAAATTAATTTTGCTGATCTTTTTAATCTTTGCCAATTCAAGCAAGAAAAATAGTATCTCATTGTAATTGTAATTTGCATTTCCTTAATTATTCCTTAGTTTTTCCTATGTGTCTTGGACACGAGTTTTTTTAAAAAATCTGTATCCTTTGCTTAGCTTTTGATTATAGAGCTTCTTTTTTTCTTAATTTGTAATAGCAACTTATATATCAGACAGTAAGTATCCTTTTATGTGCAACATGTGCTGCATTTCCCCACATTCTTGTTTTGATTTACCCTCTTTTGCTTTTGTTATACTGGAGTTTAAAATTTTTTTATGTAGCTAAATCTGTTATTTTTTAAAAATATTCCATTTACAGTATCATACTAAAGGATTTTTCCAACTACAGCCTTTCAAAAGCATTCACCTAAATATCAGCTCTTTTGCATTATTCACGTGTGTATCTTTAGTTCATATGAAATTAATTTTGATGGAAGGTGAAACGTTTGTGATTTAATTTTCCCCAAATGATTAGCCAGATATCATAGCACTATTTAAAGATCCACCTTTTCCCCCACTGACCGTACACTGTATACTAAATTCTCAGATGTTCTTATGTCGGTTTCAGTACTTTCTCTTCTGGGGAGCTGTTTACTCTTCTTGCAACAGACTCACTATTTTAATTATTGTAGTTCTGTAATACTTGGGAAGGCAAGTCATCCTTCTAATTCCTGATTCCTTTTAAATTTTTTTTGTCAAAATTCTCATGGCTACATTCAAAATATAGTCTTCTGAATAAATGTTTTGGGAATTTTAAAGCCAGTTCCAAAAAAGAAAGCAAAAGAAAAAGTAAATTTGGAAATATGATTTAATTGCTTTTAGAAATTAATTTGAGGAAGATTATGCATCTTCACAATATGGGCTATTTCCGTCTAGGACACCATGTGACTTTATTTACTTTTTTTTTTTTTTTCTTACTTGGTAAGTGTGGTTTCCTTCCTATAGTTCTGTTTCTTTAGCGTGTATCCTCAGTATTTTATGTAGATATTGTGAATGTAATCTTTTGACCCATTACAGCGTCTAACTGGTTATGACAGGAGCATAAGAAATTACTGATTATAGTATATTTTCCTGAAAACTGGTCTCCTTTCTGACTTCTCTCCCATATAAAAATTTTAAATTAGTTCTTACAGTTTTCTTAGCTGAGTTTAGAAGGACCTGGAATTGACCAGACAGAGGAAGGGAGGGATAGGATGCCGACCAAACTGTGCAAAGGCCCAAAGATTTGCTGATCCTCCTGGGGTTTTGGGGGCAGCGTGCACTCACAGGGTGGTCTTCTTTGAACTGTTTTTCTCCTGGTTTCCATCTCCCAAGAGGGACTCTGGAAAGAGCGATTCTGGGAATCCGCTTCGGGGCTAATGCACCACCCAGACTCAGGGCCTTCGCAGGGGCTGTGTGACCGCGGGTGAATTGCCAGCCCTCTTTGGACATGCCTCCCAGAGTCAGATTAAATGGAGGACAGCACAGGTCAGGCCATCACATGGGGGTGGGGAGGTGGGGTGGGGGAAGGATACTGTGGAGAGGAGGGGCATTAGGCTGGCTCCTGGGCTTGTCAGCATGGGTTTGAGTCTGGACCCCTCCTCGGAAATGTGGAGAGGAAGGCAAGGAACCGTCAGCAGCCACATTCTCCCAGCCTGTAACCAGCAGGTAACCGACCAGGTAACCAACCGAACTGAAGAAGAAAAGGATGCGTCTGGGAGGGAGAAGCCTAATTGACCCTCACAGGCCACACGCACGCAAATACACACTCACCATTGGTGTCTTTCCCTCAAATAACGAGTTCTCCTCCTCTGACTTCTACTCACACCACCCCTAACCCTCCTCATTTCCTGCTGGGAAGTGCAGTCTCCTTCTCTACAGGGACCATATAGTTCCTAGCTGCATGACTGGCTCAGGGCCCGCCTGGCCCATCGTTCCCCAATTTGGAGCCCAGTACTAGTTGGTGCAGAGCCCAACATGTTAACTCTCTCTGGTACGGTCTGCATAGAGGAGTTGGCTCACAAGTAGACTGTCTACCCCAATGGGTGGTTCAGACTCCTGACTTGAAGTGCCTGCCTCCTCCAGGTTCCCAAAACTTCTACTCATCCTTTCAAACCCAGGCTCCAGGATACCCCATTGTCGCTTGTCAGAGGCACAAAAGGCACATGCTGACCCTGCAAGCTCTACAAGTGCTTCTGCATTCTGTCCCCTCTGAAGCCACACAGCCACCCATCTTCATTACCAATTTATATCAGAGCAAACAGGTATAGAGAAGAAGTGACTTTCCCAGGTCACACAGCTAGTGAGGGGACATGTGAGAACTGTTCTTTGCATCTACAGAATAGAGAGTAGTTGGACACTAGGAATTGGAGTTGAGCCACTTTCCCTACCAAGTTCACTGAACTGGCCCGCTGGGGGTGGGGGTATGGGGGAGGTAGAGGAGGAAGGGAGCACTTCCTTTGCTGTTTGGAGCCTTTCTTGGGGAACGTCTTCACTCCCTCCTGTGCACCTATAGCCTCTCTTCACCCACTCCAGAACTAACCACACTATGTCCTCACTGCCAGTCCAGTGTCCAGGACTCCCTTCAAGTATCTTCAGCACTTCTGGTCACAGGGCCTGTGCTGAGCAGGGCTACCGGTGCAGAAGCCAAGCTGGGTTGGAGTCCTGAATTTGTCACATCTCCTTCTATGCAAGATGGGGGTAAAAACTTTCATTGGGTCATTGTGAGGATTCAATAATGCAATTTATGTAAAGTTCTTCTCAGCGTCTGACACATGGTAAACACTCAAGAAATATTGGTACTATTTACTAGGCAGTTACTGAATGAATGAATTCCTCTCTTTGCCTTCATTCCAGAGAGGAAAACTGTTCCTTTTTCAGCACCTGTTTTCCTCCATGAGAAGGAAGACTGGAGAGCTGGAAGCTGGTAACAGGAGATGCCTTCCCAGGTGCCTCTGATTTTGAACCCTAATCTGAAAACTCCCTCCAGAACCAGAATTCTGATAATATTGCATGGCCCAGAGACCTTCTGTCAGGCCTGGAGTGCTCAAGATCCCATAGGGACTCTGGACCACCTCCCTCCCTAGGTCACCTTACCAACTCCACCTACTACCCTCCCCAGAGGTTTCATTAGCCAGAATATGCTTGCCATGAAGCACAAGGTGGTACTGCCCCCAAGTAAGAAAGGAACGGCACAGCCCAGGGCCCAACTCAAGCCTCTCTGGGTAGTACACTCCCCACTTCCAGTCTCTTCTCAGGGTTTCCATTATTTGGGGCATGCCCAGGCACCACTGGTTCCTAGTGGGGTTCCCCAAAGGCAGGGGCTGGGCTCCATGCCTCCATGGTGCAGTATCAATTTTATTTCGGAGAACATGTTCTCTCTATGCCCCTGATCGCCCCATAGCATGTAAAAAAATTCATAAAATGCACCCATTTTGAAGAAACGGAAGCATGTAGGTGATGGCTGCACAAGCTATTTCCTCACTGATGCTTGCTGTGGTTATGGGCATGCCAGAATGGATGCCTTGGCCAAGCCACTACATTGCTTTGGGCCTCAGTTACTCCATCTGTAGAATGAGGAAAGGCAAATCTGCTGTATCTGGAAATGCTCTGAAATGAGAAAAGGACTATGCAGACCCAGCTAGGAAGATTACAATTCTCATGTGGGATGCTCAGGTGTGGCCTTGGCACTCATCTCTGGAAATATAGCAAAGTTCCTGCTACCCAGATGGTTCTCCTATGTGTGCTTCCACCTTACCTCAAAAACAGACAAAAGTTTCAGTAAGACTCTTCGTTGCTAACTCCTCAGAAAAGTCCTATGCAAATGTTACTAGTGTGTGCCCAAGTAAGGCAGATAATATTTCCAGGGGCCTGGAAACCCGAGCCTGGAAAGGCAAGTTCCATTATGATCCTGTAGGATGCCTCCCTTATCCATTTCTGGGATCTCAGACTGTCTGGCTTGGCAGGCCCATTTATTACAGAGTGGACTCTGGTCAGAGCTCCCAGACGGGATTTCTCTCTTCCTACAAGTCTTTCTGATCACCCAGACTGGGGGCCTCCTCTGGGTTTCCACAAGTCGTAGAACTCCTCTAGCACTGCCCAGAAATTGGTGTTCCCACCCCACCCCAGCTTGGGAGTTCTGGGTCAAGGGAAGAGGCTGAGAATCCAGTGTTTAACCAAAGGCCTCAATGCTGAATGGATAAGTCAAAGCTAACCTCATCTCCATAAGGTAAAGGGCACTAACAAAGTACTTATATTAAATGCTGACCTGCTGAAAACACATGGTAGAAAAAATATTTGCTTTAGAGATAGACCTAAGCATGGGTCGTAGGTATGTAATATAGTAGCTATGAAACTTTGGGCAAATGACTTAACCTTTCTCAGCCTCAGTTTATCAATGTATGAAACAGGGATAGTATGTTCCACCTCATAGGGTAGTTTTGTAGTTAACTCATTCATATAACATTTACTGTCTGTGCCCTGTGCCAGGTCCTGTGGGGATAGACCCGTCAGTCCAGAGGGGTAGACCTGTGTGCAAATAATCACAATAATGTGATAACCGCTCTGCTAGGGGCAAAAACAGGGATTGGAAGAGGCCCTTGACTTGTCTTGGGGGCTCCAGGAGGCTTCCTGGAGAAATACTGCAGTGTAGTGGTACTAGCCTAACCTCTGGAGCTAAATTGCCTGTGTTTGAATCCTGGCTCCTTGGTTTACTAGCTTTGTGACCTTGGGCAAATTATCCAATTCTTGTGTCTTAGTTTGCTCAAAAATAAAGTAGGGACAATAATAGCTCCTACTTCTTAAGATTGTTGTGAGGAGTAAGTGAGTTAATACAAGTAAATATCTTAGTGCCTGGCATACAATAAACATGACATAGTATTCACTATGTTAACAACAGGTATTTATCAGACACCTACACAGTGTCAGGCCTGTGCCAAGGGATGAAACAACAAATCAGGCTGACCCTACTCTCATGTAGTTTATAGCTGAGACATGAAGTGTAATTTGCCTCTTATCTAAGGAGAGTTTGAAAGAAGAACAGTGGGTTGAGGAACTCAGTGGCTGCTGACATTTAACAAGCGGGCAGAGCAGGAAAACCCTGAATAAGAGACAGAGAAGTATCTTTCAGAGAGGTGGGAGAAAAACTAGGGAAGTACAGTATCCTAGAAGGCAAGGGGGAAAGTGTGTGAGAATTTTCATTATACTCTACTCTCTGTGGGTTAGAGGTTATATCTACTGAAGCAGCTCAGGGCAGGGGGACCTCATCAACGAGAGAAAACAGCAGGCATGAACTTTGGGCACAGATCCAGAGTAGAAGCCCAGTTCCTCTTCCTACTAGCTGTGTGTTTCTGAGACAATGACGTAATCTCTCTGAACCTCAGTTTTCTTAACATAAAGTAAGGACAATTATAGTACCAGCTACACAGACTAATTCTGAAGATGGTGTGGAAGGACAGAGTATACAAAGCCCCTAGCGTTGTTCTGGGCTTACCTAGGTACTCAACACCAATTCCCTTACTCTCTTTCTCTCCTCAGCAGTTCCACTTGGTTTTACTCCAGCTCCAATTAATTAACTGCTTCAGTAACCATTGGGTGCACGACTGCTATGTGCCAGATCCTGAGCTGGCACTGAAAATAAACAGATGATTAAAACCTGGTCTCTACCCTCTCAGTGTGCCCAGATGAGTTGGAAGTGACCACCTTATTAGTACATGGATACCATTATTTCTTTGTTTAAATTCAGTTAATAAACCCAAATTTACTGTGTGCTTATTATGTACTAGTCATTTTGCTAGGCCTTAAGGATTTGAAGTGACTCAGACCCTTTGGGGTCTCACAGTCTGGGACTGGGTGCAGGAAGGAGATGTAAGCTGAGAGCTACAGTTCAGAGTGATCTAGATCTATGAAAGGGCAGCACCACAGCTGAAGATTCAGTCCACAGGCACTTAAACTGGAGGGTGTGAGGAGGGTGTAACAATGGTCAAGAAACCTTCTTGGAGGAAGTGAAGTCTAAACTGAAAGTGAAGGATGGGTGGGTGGTAGGAGTCTATCAAGGCAGAGGGAATAGACCGCAAGGCCAAAGATGACGGAAAGCTGGCACTTTCAGGAAACTGCAAGTAGCTCAGGATGTGTGTTGAAGGCATGGCTGGAGATACAGATGAGGAAGGAGGTAGGGGCCAGATGACATGGGTTTTAAATCCAATAGTTTGGATTCTATTCAGAGGGCAATGGGAAGCCTCTGAGAGGATCAAAGTGGGGTTGTGACACAGTGAGTCAGGTGTTGTAGAAAGCTCTTTCTGTCAGCTGTGTGGAGACTGGTCTAGAAGGGAAGGGACTACAGAAATGGAGATCAATTAGGATGTGGTTTTATAACCCAAGAGAGAGATGATAAAGGACTGAAGGGAAGAAATGGCAGTGGGATAAAGGATGAAGGAGCAGGGAATAGATTTTGGAGAGGTCAAAGAGGTAAAAACTACAGGATACTTCTTAAATCACTGTATGAACTTAAAAATAAAAGGCATTGCTGAAATTCTGGCTCCTGATACATTTCTGAGTAAGAGTAGCACTAAGAACTCATGGGAACCGAGTCATTTTGGAGAGCTGAGTTTTCTATAAAAACGTGGCTTTACCCCTCTGAACATCCAACAACACTTTAAAAATGTTATTATTACTGTAATTATGATTTGAAATGCCTTGGTAATATGTCATATTTTCTTTGAAGGCAGCAGTGCATTGTCATAAACACGGAGGGGCTTTGGAATCAGTGGTCTGTGTCCAGAACTCTGCTCTTTATTAGCTGTGAAGCTTGGGCAAGTCACTTCACCTCTTTGATCCTGTTGCTTCTTCAAAATAGGACCAAGATAACCCCCTCACAGGGTTGTTGTTAGGTTACACGAGGAAAGGTCTGGAATACTCTGAGCACAGTACTGGGCACATACTAAGTGCTCAGCAAATTGGTCCTCCTCCTCCTTTCTCCTTCCCATGTTACCCCAGGTTTATTTTTACAGACACCAAAAACACAGTGACACTGTGCAGGGTTCTTTGACCTTTTCCTGAAGGGTCCTAGAGCAGTGCTCTTGCATTTCTTGTGTCAACTTTTTCTGTTTTCTGTGTCCTCTCCCAGAAACTGCCATTTCTCACTGCTGTCATCATCCACTCTCCTTTCCTATTATAATTCCATATGAGTTTGCAGAACAGGTAATAGCTATTATAACTGCTTTACATTAATTCATTTAATCTTTAAAAGACCTTATCAGTCAGGTACTGCTATATTATTTCCACTTTATAGCTAAAAAGCTGGGGCACAGAAAGGTGAAGTAACTCCCCAAGGGCACACTGCTAGTAAGTGGAGGAGTGGCTCAGACCCAGGCAGTACAGCCCCAGAGGCTGTGCTCTTAATCACACATTACATCACCTTGCAAAACCAAGAATCACAACTAATGAATGGTGTATAAAGTAAGAGTTAATAGACTGAATGCGGGAGAGCAAGTCTCTTTTATTGATATTTCCTTTCAGACCAAACTTTCAAAATGCAGCAGAGGAGCTGTATGGCTGGTTGGGTTTGTTAAGGGTCATCTTCCAAAGCAGATTATTTGAGACAGGAAGAAATACTAAATGCAGATGGAGGTTCAAGGCAAGAAAGCCTAGTGGGTGCATTTCACCCTCTTTGGGGGTTTCTTTTAGATACAAATATGGCTTGGTAAAAAGAATAATGGACAGATTCAACTTCCCAATAGACTGATGATATTGGCATGACATAAATGGTGGTTCTTAAATTTTTTTGGTCAATAGATCCCACTGAGAATCTGATGAATAAAGATTCCCTTTCCAGAAAAACAGACCTTTAACTTTTTGTATACAATTATAGAGCATTCCAAGATCCGCTCCTGAACATGAAACTTAGAGATCCTTTACAAAAGAACAATGGAAAATCTCAGGCCAGGGCTTGAGTCCCGACTCTTCTACTGACGTGCTGTGTGATTTTAGGCAAGCCACTACCCTCTGAGCCCCATGTGCGCTCCTGAACATGAAACTTAGAGATCCTTTACAAAAGAACAATGGAAAATCTCAGGCCAGGGCTTGAGTCCTGACTCTTCTACTGACGTGCTGTGTGATTTTAGGCAAGCCACTACCCTCTGAGCCCCATGTGCAAAACTGGAACAGTCATCTCTGCCCTGCTTCCCTCACAGTAGTGGCCTGTAATGATGAGTGTGGAAGGTGTGGTAAATTGCAAAGTGCTATCTGAATGTTATCAGAACACTGTGGTTCAGAAAGGTTACTCATCTAAGGTCACACAGCTACTAAGTGGCAGAAACAAGGTTCAATCTGGAAGATGTTGAACTCTGGAATGCATATGTGTGTGGTGGGGTGGTGATTTTGTGTGTGTGTGCATGTGAAGATCTCCCTCCCTCCAAAAATTTTAAAAAGGATAAAATGAGATAATGCATGTGAAAGGGTCACATAGATTGTAAAATGCGATGCTTTTGTGAGTTACTCCTGGACTGAATTTAAGACTCCATGTCTCATCTACTAGTGGGATCCAGGACTGGGTGGTTATGAGGTTTAAGGATGGAAGTGTGTCATTCAGTAATGTTGCTAATGGAGACAATTAAGACCCTCTCCCACGTCCAAATGAAAAACTTCCATGCTTTTGGAGAAATCTGCCAGAGCTTTGCAACCTCTTAAAAATCTATCCCACTAACCAGCACACTCAGGCCAGCACATATAGCTTTTGGAAGTAGCAATTTTAATGCAACTGCAAACTTATTTCATGTCTCTAATGTCATCAACAAGTAAAATCTACGAAAGCTTAAATCTTGTTCTTCTATATTAAAAAAGAAAGATCCCATAAATGATGCTCTCATCCAACTCAGGCTTTGAATGCTTACAATTCAGAGATGAACACTGGAATGTTTTATAAAACTAGCAGTGGTAGAGTATGGCAACATCTCAAACCAGAAACCTCCAAAAAAACTGCACCTTCTGAAAGGCAATGGAAAATTGGCAATACTTCCTAAACTTCCAAACTAATGCTCCAAACACACAACTGATAATCCAAGAACACAAGGGAATAAATTGGAATAGGAGGAATGACAGGGAGCCCTGGAGCTTCACTGTAAACATCTGGGCATAAAAACATGAAGCAGATATTCTGATTGACTCACTCACTGCATCCGAAAGCTGGATGTAAAGCCCAAGGAAGCCTAAGGTAGGAGGAAGAATTGCAAAGGACACTGCTATTCTACGGTGACAGCAAGTTATTTTAATGTTGTGCTTGTATGAAAAGGTATAAAATTGTTTTGGCCTCCTGTTCTGGTCCTTAGTAGACCAGAATATCATGAGTGAACTATGACAATTAGCTAAAGCCTTTCCTAGCTATGAGGCCTATAGGATAGGAGTTCATGGGGCTGAACAGACTAAGAAAGGAAAAGAACTTTCCAAGGCAGGGTTGAAAAAAGGTGTTTCAATTTCACACATATCCAAGTAGCATTTGATAACTTATGAAACTAGCTTCAGAGTTAAGTCTGTATATTGCTGGAATACAGAAGTAAAGGTGGGTAGGAGGGAATAATATGACGAAGTCAAACCCAATCAGATGGAACAGATTAAACATGAAAGTGAATTCACAATCCCTTCCTTCAAACCGCCACCTGCACTCCTGCTGCTATTCCTGAGTATGGCCTGAGTTCAGGGCTACAGCTTCTTCACAGCAGCTACAGAATAAGATCTACCTGGGAAAAGAAAAAAAGAGAACAGGTGCCCTAGTGTATTTGTAGCACTTGGAAATGACTATTGTGTGCAGCCACTAGGTTAGGAAGGTAGGAATGAAGCTGGAGAGGATGTGTTCAGGTTGAACTCCTCCTACAGTGGGTCTTTCTTCCAGCCTCCCTGGAGAGACCCCTGGGGCCAGAGAAGGCCCACACCTAGGCATATGTAGCACTGGTCTGTTAGGAACACATCTCTTTTAAGAAAGTGTTCAGGGGAGGTCCCTGGTTGGAACATCAGAGAAAAGACACAAGGTGGAATTTTCCAGACCAACACGCACTTTTAGGCAGAGGAAAATGACCAGGCATATCTCTAGCTTTGGTTAGAGTCTTTTGAGAACCCCTTGGCTGGGGCCGGGGGAACAAACCCAGCACTTAAACTCTCTTTTGGACAAGTACAATATGTCAAAATTGGGATCAGCTTTGGTTAGAGTCTTTTGAGAACCCCTTGGCTGGGGCTGGGGGAACAAACCCAGCACTTAAACTCTCTTTTGGACAAGTACAATATGTCAAAATTGGGATTCCAATCCCTAGGATAAAGACGACAGGTGACACAAAAACAGATATGGAGAAACATTCCAAGACTAAAAAGAAATCATTCACTGTAAAGGTATAAACAGTGTTCCCATGAACACTGAATGAATGAAACCCCAAATCCACATTTACTAAATCAAACCCTAAATTATTATATGTAGGCTCAGGCAACACATCTTCTGAGCTGAGCCTCCAAGTTTGCACTATTAAATATATGATAAGTCTGAATTTTCAGCCATAGAATGAGATCCCTTTCATTTGAGATGGAAATCCAATATCTAATACTAAAACATTAAAAGAATGAAATAGTAGAGAAAATTCCTTATTACAGGAGAGTCCATGGGGCAGCTGAGCAGATTTTGGCAATAGACAGGGTGCTTAAAACACTAAATGACAAGGTCCAAATGCATGATGAAGTAGAGGGATAGAAAAGGAAGAGAGAATTGTGTTCAGTGTACACTGATGGACTAGCAACTTGGGAGGAATCTGTGAGGTTCTAACTGCCCAAGTGCAAACTAAACAGCAGCTTCCTGCAGCTTAGCCAGACACTCAAGTCTTGGTACTGGTCCTCTCTGCATGCTATTGCAACATTCACATTGTGTGCTTGAACAGTTTCCCACACTGCAATGGAACAGCAAATACCTCCTAGATGGAATCTGGAGACCCAGGGAAGCAGCAGTGAAAAATCATCTTGCATATATGTCAAATGTAGCCCTCAAACAAAACCTTACATCTTAGTAAAGAAGTCAGAAAGTACTAACAAAAATGATATACTTTTTTCCTACAACAGTGTTTAATCTCCGTGCTGACAATGTTCCATTTGACTTTTTTCCCACTGCGTCTTAAAATTACATGACAAAGTAGAAATCCAGTCAAGAAAATAAAAAGGCAGAAGTGTATGAGCCCTGGCTCAAGGAAACATTAAATATACAGCATCCTGGAGTCATAGTACAGACAGAACTGTCCTAGACACTGTGGGGAAAAGATGGGCACTGGAAAGGTAAAAGTTCTACCTATTGATCACTCATACTTAAACAGTGCATTAGTCATTGAATGCAGGTGAAGTGCAGAGAGGAGGGGAGGGTGGCGGAGTTGTAATTCTCTGTGATGAGGGTTGGGAACATATACTCATGGATGGGAAATTTTAAGTAGCTATGTTTATTATTACTTTTTTTTTTTTTTCCAGCAATCTTGCAAGAGGCAGAAGTGTGACACTGAATTGAGTGAGACGAGCATGTGGGTGGGATGGCCAGGCCAGGAGTCCTTCTCTTGATGCAGGATGCTGGCTTGTCAAGAAATGGCTGGATCCACCGCTGGGCCTTGTTTTTATTCTTTTGCTTCAAGGAACAGGGTTTCTTGAGGGAACAACTTTACCTCCAATAATGATTTATTGGGGTCCAGCTGAGTTACCTGAAAAGAAAAAAACCCCACATATTCAAAAGACTGAAGTACTATTTTCTCTACATGGCATTCATTCTATCTATGCACGCTGATTCTGAGCCTACAATGCACTGGCATGAGCATTTTCACATTATCTAAATTATTTGATCTTCAAAATATCCCTGTGGTGTAGCTGCTGTTATTCTTATTTTATAAGTAAGGAAACCAGGACTTAGAGAGATCAAGCCTCATAGTTTAGTTTAGTGGAGGAACTCGCATTTGACCTCAGGACATAGGTTCTGGAGACTCAACCTCTTTGGGGGCAGGTGGATAAAGTTGTATTATGACATTGACTTTTTGCCTCCTGTACAGCTCAGCCTGGCCAGAAGAACAGGGGAGCCCTTAGGAAAGGTGCTGGTTAAACAACTGACTGGAATTCCTGGGAACCTCTCTTGGTTAACTCCTGCTGGCAAGGAGAGCCTTTTCTGATTGGTCAGATAAGAGCTAAGCCTTTGGGACTGACATTGCTCTTAAAACTCATGTAGTAAACTATAGAATTCCACCATGACCAAAGATTAATATCTCCCCTGGTGAGGGGAAACTCCCTACGGATGCATATCCTAATCTCCTTGTTGGAGGTACATTTAGTTGGGGGGAAAAAAAGTCAATGTCATAATACGATTTTATATTTTAGAAATAAAAAAATCATTATTTTATAACTATTAAAGTAAAGCTAGACAAAATCTTCCTGGCTGAATGGGATATGCTAATCATATAGGGATCCTAAATTAGGTTTACCCTCTCCTAGGCCAATGGCAGGGATGGGACATGAAGGTTTTCTGGATCTGAGAGAGAGAGAGAAGGAAACAAAATTTTATTATTTATTAAAAGGGATCATAAATTTTAAAAAGTTGAGAAATATTGGCTTAGTAGAAAGGACACAGGCTATGGAACTAGAAAGACACTGGTTTAAATCACAGCTGTGTTCGCTATCAGCTTTGTAGTTCTGGAGTTAATATTAACCTTGCAGGACTGAAGTGAGAATTAAATGAGAAAAAATATATAATTAGCACAGTGTCTGGCACAGAGCAGCTAGTCACTAATGGCTGCTGTGTGTGAGAGCAACTCTAAGGATGGGTGGACACTAAGATAAATGGGCACCTCTGAGTGTGTGTGAGGGGAGGCCAGGCAATCTTTAGTCAGGCCCAAGACTGCTGCTCTGTCAGATACAGGAGCTTTGGGCCCATGGGCAAAGACTTAGCACCTGAGGCAGGCAATCTTGTCTTCTGCTCAATTCAAGCCACTCCTAATGAGATAGCTCTGCTGTCTTCTAGCTGGAGGAAAAGGGAGGCCCTGGGGGCCAAGGCTGTGTGTCCCAGGCAGGCAAGCTGAAGGGGGAACACCATCTTTGACTGTGTGCAGATGGAAACCTGGTATGCCCAGGAGGTTCATTATGGAGACACATCCACCCCCAGAATCCTCTATCCTTATAAGGAACGCAGAGCAAAGCCCACTCTACTAGTATCTCTTGGGTTATGGGCAGATGTGCAGGCAAGGTGGTGGGAGGGCCCAGCCTACTGTCTGTCTTCCAATGTGTGTGGGGAGGAGGGGGGCAGCAGAGTGGCAAGCTGCTGGCAAATGTTTACCCACTTCCCCAATTAACATACAATACTGTGCCGGCTTCTGTCAACAAACAGGGCTATGCTGCCTCTGCTTCAACTCTGGCATTTTCTGCCCAGCTGCTTCTGCTGTTGTTCTTAATTAACATGCCAGAGCTCTTCTGGCATCTTCTATCTACTTTGTTATTTGTGGTTTGTAAATACGATGTTTGCTGGGAGAAACCAAAACCATAATAGTGCCAGAGCTGTGTGTACAGGCAGGAAGATGTGCTAGGAGACAAATGAGGCTGGGACACTGGAGCATCAGGCCTGAGTTGTACCGTCCTGGAGTCATGAACATGCAAGGGTATAGATTCATAAACTGCAGCCAATTTTCACATGAGAAAACTGTGTCCAAGAAAAGTTAAGTGATTTTTGTCCAGTCACTTTAAGTGGGAGAGCTGGGATTTGGAAAGGTGGAAACTAAAATTTCTTGAACACCTATTATAAGCCAGGCACTTTAAATATATTATCTCATTTCATCTGTACAACAACAAAGCAAAGTTGTGGAGATGAGAAAATTGAGGCTCAGAGTGGCTGCCACTTGTTTAAGGCCATATGGTTAGAAAGGGTCTGTCTACACAGCATAATGGTGAAAACGAGTGAAGCAAACCTAGATTTAAATCCTAGCTCTGTCCTTACTACTTATATTACCTTGAAGAAGTTATACAACCTGAGAGCCTCAGTTTTCTTACCTGTAAAATGGGAATCATAGCTTCTCCTTTATAGGTTATTACGATGGTTAAATGGAATAATGTTGGTAAGGTCTCTGGTACAGTGCCCAAGCCAGTAAGTGATCAGTAGGTGGTAGTCATTACTGGCTGGGGCACTGTCTTGGGTAAGGATCCTGGTCTCTCTAGTTTTAAAGCTGGAGGTCTTTCTCCAAAGCCTCCTGGAGCCCAGGTCTATAACAGGCTGCCTTTCCGTTTCTACTTCACTCCCCAGCAGGAGTGCTTCCTTTTACCTGACTGGGTAATGCCTCAATCTCTGACGACCCCCTTCTATAGCATCACTGGGGCTATGCCACCAACGGACTGCTTCAAAGCAAACACAGCACTGCTAGTTTGCTCCCTCTGGTGCCCCGGATCAAGCGATTTTTTTCTCTGAAAATCATTTCAGACAAGAATTTCAAAGTGAACAAGGACACTCTATTTCTAT
This sequence comes from Galeopterus variegatus, assembly GCF_000696425.1. Lineage (NCBI taxonomy): Eukaryota > Metazoa > Chordata > Mammalia > Dermoptera > Cynocephalidae > Galeopterus > Galeopterus variegatus. The sequence continues at coordinate 271,107 of NW_007728707.1, read as the reverse complement.
TCTCGTTTGCCTTGCCTGGACAAATTGACTGAGGGGCACCTAGGGGGATGTAGAATACCATGCTTTTCCCCAGCAAGATAGTAGCCATCCTGTACAACCATCCTACAGTGCTCTGGGCCCCATTCAAGAAGGGTATGAAGCATGTCAGGAAGGACCTCTGCTAGGGAGGAGCCTAAAAACTAAGTTCTCTGAGACACCACTGATATGGGAGATACCTCCCTGAAGAGAGGGCACTGAGAAGTGGTGGTGGTGGTGCTGCTAAAGGGACAGGGAAGGGGCTGTGCCAGCCCTGTATGAATATCTGATGGTTTGACAAGTAGAAGACAGAGCAGAAGTGTTCTGTGCAGCTCCAGTGGGTAGAGCTAGAACTGGTGCGGTAAAATTTCAGGGAAGCAGAACTTAGCTAGTCAGAAAGAACCTTTGAACAGACAGAGCAGCAGCTGCTGATGTGGCTACTATTGCTTCTCTTTCTTTTACCTTTCTTTCTCCTCCTGTTTTTTTATTTTCTTCTTGTTCTTCACACTCATCATCATCATTATAGCAGCAATCACTTATTGAGCACCTACTACACAGCCGGAACCATGATAAGTACTTTATATACTTTATATATAGACCCATAACAGTCCTCACAATGGCCCGGTGAAATAGGTATTATTATTGCCATTTTACAGAAGAAGATAACATAGGTTATCTTGCCCAAGGTTGCAGTTAGAATAAACGTTTACACTCAGGTCTGTGTGACTCCAAGCTCATAATAACCAGAATGCTTCTGCCCAACATGCAGATGAGCTGCCTTGGGGAAATGGAGGAGTAGGGAGTGAAGGGGTGAGTGAACTTTCTGCTGTCCCTGGAAGCAATCAAATAGGGGCTTGTTTGCAGATATTGATGATGATGATGGTAATGATGATAGCTAACATTTATTGAGCATTTACCAGTACTTCGTACCAGGAATATTCCCAGCAATTTACATTTATAAAGTAATTTAATTTTCATAACTCTCTGAAGTAGGTTATCTGAATTAGGTCCTATTATCCCCATTTTACAGATGAGGAAATGGAGCCATGGAGCAGATTAAGTAATTTTCCCAAGGTCTCAAAACTGTTAAGGGCAGAGCCAGAATTTGAATCAAGGCAATCTAGCTATGGAACCCATACTACTAGATTATATTGCCAGAGGTGTTGCTGAGGGTAGGATCCACACAGAGAAAGAAGGTGAATGAGATGACTCTGAGGTTGTTTCTAACCAAGCTTTCAAGATAAAAGGTTTTCACTTTAAGAATGGCAAAAAGTCAAGGGTCAGGGAAAGAACCCTGAAATGTTTATAAAATACGAATACAAAAACCCAATCTGAGCTTATATTTTGCCATTTACTTGGGACTTTACTGAATTATTGACTCTCTAAATCAACAGAGAAACCCACACTTTGGGACTCCTTGTGGGAGGAGGGGTGTTCACGGATAAGAAGTATGGCTTGACTTTGTCTATAGTTAGAAAAAAAAAAGTCAACCATCTTGACATTTTCTTCACTGTACTTATGAAACCTGAATGGATACATTTTCTCATTAAATTAATTATTTGGAAAATTTGCTTTGTGGAACATGTTTACGTTAGAAAAAATGGGACACATTTTCTGCCAAATAGAGCTATTCTTTTCTGGATCAATTTTCTCGGCAGTTTGAAACTTCATATACATTTTATTTCTACTACTTCCCTGGGCTTCAGTTACTTTTTGAAAAAGCATAACATTGCTGTTGAGAAAAATGTGAATCAGTGTAACAGGTTCTCATTGCAGGCCATACTTTGAATCCCAGAATGTTAGGGTGTGAAAGCTCCTTGAATGCCAAATAGTCTAACCCCTTAATTTCACAGGTGGGCAACCTTAGGCTCAGAGAGGTCAAGTGACTTGGCCCTTGTCACGTGGCTAATAAGGGGTAGATGCAGTACTCTACCCAAGAATTCCTGACTTCTGGTTTTGGGGCTCTTTCTAGCCACACCATTCTGCTTCTTTTTTTTTTTAAATACCTGAGCATAAATATACTGCTATACTAGGCTGGGAACTACTTGAAGGCAGGAGCTGAGTAATACTAAAAATAAGAGCAGCAGCAATATTTGCGTAGGACTTTACAGTTTATAAGATATTTATATAAACATTAACTCACAATCATGTGGGATAGGTATTATTATCAACCTTTTTAAATTTTATTTAATTTTGCTGAGATAATGCTTTTATTTTGAAATTAAATAAAGGAAAGTCTGGATCTAATATTTTATATTTAAAAAAATGCTAGGATGGATTTTTTTTTCTTTTTTTTAAAAAAAGTTCCCAATGTATTTTAACAGTACAATCAACTATGTTACAATAAACAAAAACAAAAACAAAACAAAACTTGTAACATCCTTATCAAAAAAAAAAAAAAAGAAGAAGAAGAAGAAGAAATGTACTGTAGTAATACTTGGAAATCATGCCTCGGGAATCAGCCCCACTCCCTAGGTTAGGAAACAAGACCCAGAGATTGGGTTTGCCTATGATCATACACATAAGTGGTAGAAGCAAAACCCAAACCCAGGCCTTCCAACTTGTTTCCTCATAATTTCCATTGTAACTCTTCACCCCCTACAAGTGGCCTAATAAGGTTCTCTCTCACTCCATAAATTATAGCCTTCAGGTTCAATGTGTGGAATTGGGAAGCAATAAACCAACAAAGTTTTCTCAAAATGTATTCCTGTTTTTAGAGTAGAATCTGCATTTCAGAAAGTTCCAGCATCTTCAAGGCAAAAAAGTTCTATTGTCAAATGTGCCTGCTCACCTCGGGTGACCAACAACCATCATTTTCAAAACCCCATGCTGGCAACACTGTGAGCGGAGACAGCCCTGCACAACCTGATCCTGAGGAGCAACTCTTTACCACACTATCAGAAAATGTATGAGTCTTTTCTAGTCCACACAGACAGCAAACACTAGAACCTCATCCATACCCTACTCCCCCCTCCTACCAAGTGAAAGATAACCAGGTCCCATCCTCTACCGTAAGACACTGACAGACCACAATAAACTTCCCCAAGCTTCCTCCCTCACCTTTCAGCTTTCAGTAAGCTCTCCCTCTGAATTCCTCTATGCTGACTGCCAAGGCTGTACACTACCCGACACTGTCGGGATGCAAAGGACCAGAACGTATGGGTTCCAGTACGGTTCTAGCAGTGTGACTTTGGACAAGTCACTTTTCTTCTCTAGGCTTTAATTTTTGCATTTTTAAAAATGTCGGGGTTAGTGACTCAATGGAGTCAATAGGACTGCAGTTGAACTTTGGAAATACAAATACCCGGGTTCAAATCCCAACTCTCAGCCACGTCAGCAGGATGCTTAGAGTTCCATTTTCCTTCTCCACTGAATTGAAAGGACTGTTGTAGATATTAAAATAACCACCTGGAAGCTATCATGATTCAATGCCTTCTTCATGTGTTAGATGTCATCTGTATGGTTTGAGCTCTCCAATGGGTAGAATAGTTGTAGTGTGACCTCAGGAGGGATACCTGGTTGGATTCCCATTGCTATAACTTCCTACCTATCTGCTCATCATGGGAAAGTAACTTAACTTTCTGGTTCATTGTTTCTTTACTTATGAAATTGAGACTTTTCTTTTTCTCTCCTTCCCAGAGTTGTTGTGAGGATTCAATAAGATAAAGCTTATAAACCTTGTTGGGTGGAGTATTTATTTCACACTTATGCTTCCACACGAAGGGACTCCTGGATAGTTTCCCTATCTCTCACACAGGTGTAAGAAGAGACTTATCTGCTTGGTGAGTCTGGGAGAAGAATCTGAACTCAGCCCTTCCTTTTCCATTTTGGAGCCAACCTGCTCTCGACTTATAAGATATAAGGGTCTGAATTGTCACACAGGGGTAAGAAGAGACTTATCTGCTTGGTGAGTCTGGGAGAAGAATCTGAACTCAGCCCCTTCCTTTTCCATTTTGGAGCCAACCTGCTCTCGACTTATAAGATATAAGGGTCTGAATTGTCTGGCTGTACCAAGGACTGGGTGGACAAGTCTTTCTAATTTAGGGGCAAAGAATATCAGCAAGCCCCTTGACTGCAGATCCCAAACCATAATCTCTGATCAACTTTTTTGGTAACAAAGGTGATATATTTATCCCCACCTGAATCCTATGTCTATCTATCAATTGCTCTTATGTTTTTCAATTAATCTTGAACTAGTTAAGTGAAAGGGTATTATTTAATAACCCCTAAAGCCCCAAATATCCCCACAGCACTAAGCAAGTGCTTAACAATTATAATTTAATGTAACATGATACAAGGGTCATAGCCTTTTTCTCAAAGTCTGTTTGGTCTTGATTAAAAGATGAGAACATTGACCAGCCAGGCATAAATCAATTTTAACATGCATTTCCCCTCTGTAACATAAAGCCACAACAGAGCTTATTCTTAAAGAAATGTTTCTTTAAAGCCAAGTTATTTGAAAACAAAATGAATGTGCTAATAAACTTTCTTGTGAAGAATGCGTACTTACTAATAATGACTATTATTTTACAGCTCTCAAAGCATTTTCACTTGTTATCTAAACCTCAAAGCTATCCTAAGAGAGTGGACTAATTTATCCTCATTTTTACTGAAGAAAACACCAAGGCTCAAATACGGACATTACTTATGTGTGGTCATACAACTAGAAATTAGTGAGCTCAGATTTGAACCTAGGTCTTCTCACTTCAAATTCTGAGCTCCTTCTACTCTGTGAGGCAGCACAATATGCAGACAGCTGCATATGTAAGTTCCCAGATTATAGTGAAGCTGAATGTATCTGCTTTTGTTTTTGTTCAAAATTAGCACCTACTTTGAACTTGGGAGAACAGCTAATTTTTTTGGTATGCTATAAGTAACCTATTCTATTAGTTACTGTATTAGAAAAACACACATACTAAACCTCAGAAGCTTAATAAATATTAACACCATCACTACAAAAACGTTACCATTTATTTGGAGTTTAATGAGTGCCAGGCACTATGCCAGTTTTTCTCTATATTATCTAACTAAATAGTCACAACAATTCTATGACATAAGTATTTCTATTATTTCCACTTTACAGATGAATTCTCTAATGTCAAAAATGGTTAAGGGACTTGCCCAAGATTACACAGGTAGGAAAAATAAGGCCTGAATTTGCACCCAGGTTTGTGAGCTTCCAGCCTGTACCCAACGCATTGACCTTCACTGCCTCTCAACTTCTGATCCTACTTCTAAAATGAGGACAATTAACATGACTAACTGGCTTTTTCTTGGGCATAAAGAAAGCTGCTTTTCTACAGCTGTGTCCTGGCACATGTCCCTATTGTGGTATGGGCTTTGTTGTTCCCCAATGAAATCCAAGCTGTTCTTTGTTACTGTCAACTTAGTCCTAACAGTTAATTGTCCATTTTCTTTAAACACCTTTTGATGAGGTGGGAATCCCTAAAGAGAGGAGTTACACCAACAAAGTATCAGAGGGAGAATTAAGAGCTGATCTGCTGGTCATGTGCTGATTGGAGTGTAAAAATGTTTTGTCCTTTGCAAACATAAAGATTGCTATTATCATTATTAAATGATAATATTAATTAATAATAATACCAAGCAACAGATAATTATAACCACAACAAAAATGCCAGTTGTAGGTGTTGGCAACTTCTCCTCTAACTTTGCTGCAGGTGGTAACACAACCTCAGAAGGAACTTCCAATCTGGAAAAGTCCCATTTTGGGACTACTCTGTGGTTTATCTCCGTCTCAGATTCCCATGCAGTTGCTGGACCAATCTGTCTCACTGGACCCAGGAAAGAAGTGGCACTGGGGTTAGTGTTTCCAAGAAATAATGACAGAGGCTCCTCTTTCCATTACTGAACTGTGATAGAACAGCTGGGGTACTAGAGAGTGAGGCTGGGTGGGCTTCTGTGGCTGCAAAGCATATGGTACTTATGACATTTTCTTTCCTTGGTGACTTTTTTAGGTGGGAAGAGGTAAAATAAAAGTTAAAGGAAGAACAAAGGGAGAGAAGATTAAGGTGATAAAGAGATGGAAATTGTGTCTTTTGTAGGCTGCCCTGTTTGTTCTTGTTATATCATATTACAATAATGGTAACAACAGTTAACATTTACTGGGAATTTACTAGGTGCTAATGGTGCTAAGTGCTTTAGCATTACAACATTCCCATGAGGGAGTTATTACTATTACCTCCACTTTAAAAACGAAGACTAAAGGCTCAGAGAGATTATATAACCTAAGATTGTACAGGCAGGAAGCAGCAGAGCAAAGACTTAAAACTAGGTTTGGCTCCAAAGTCTGTGTTCTTAACCACTATACTAGGTTATTTAGTATTGTAGTTATGCACTGAACTATTTATTCTAAGTCCCTTGCTTAGAGGGACTGACCCCTTCACATAACTGCAGCACATATTTCCCCATAATGGAGCATATTATTACCTTAGGCATTTGGGCAAATTTTACTCATTATTTCAGCTCCTCTATTATCACAGACCTAGTGATTGTTACAGCTGGATGAGCTTTTGTAACATATGGGGACAGAAAAGCCCAGTGAGTGGAAAAGAAATTACTCAAGGTTACTTGGCATTCATGGCAAATCTGGAACCGAATCTGGATTATTCATTCCCAGCCTGTGCCTTTCAATGGATGTGTTGTTTAACCAATTCTAAAATGTTTCTAATGTTAAAACAGCCCCAAACTTGGCACATTGTCAGGGACACCCTAGACACCAAACAAGAGGTGTGACTCTCACCTTGAATCTGTATTCCTGATGGCAGCTTTGGTCACTATGTCATTAAATGACAGTGTTAGTGGGGAAGGCCCAGAGGGAGTAGAGGGGATTCTAACAAGGGTGGAGTGGGAAGGGGAAAGCCTCTTTAGTCTAAAAATAGGAGAAGATCCAAATCTGAAAACAAGCACACAAAGAATAAAAGAATAAAGAACACAAAAAGAACATAAAATGCACAAAAAGAACAAGAACAGGCATGTTTCCTGGTCTTGGGAAGTCAGTTCCCAAGATTAGTCCCTCTTGGGATCTGGAAGACACAATTTAAAGTAAATAAAAGGAAGTCCCGCTCTACAGAGAAGTTCATGAGCTCACTGTCCCTGAAGCATAGAGAGGGTATATAGGCAATTTCATAAATGAGGATTCTGCAGTGTGGCAAGAGAAATGTAGTGCAGTGCAGATCAGCACCAGTGGTGTGCCCAGGTTACAGGTGTGCCAAGATACTGATCTCCTCATCCCCTGGGGCAGTCAGAATCTGTAGGGCTGGGTTGCCTTTGACCCTGAGCAACTTAATGTAGTTACCCCAGCAATGCACATAAACATCATTTTCAGTGTGTGTGGTGATTTGGAAAAGGCTGGGAAGCACTGATCTAGGGGACATGCCTCACTTTTAGAGCCAATACCATGGAAGGCAGCTAGATCCTTGTATAAAAAGTTCCTGAGATGACTCTGACAAGATTGGTCCATAACGCTGACCACTGTGTTTGGAACAGGGCACTAAGAGACAAATGACAGGAGAGATACCTGTTTACTGCTTAGGTTTAGAGCTGTTAACTCAGTTTAAAAGCCTTCTGAGAAAATCTGATTATTGTTTACCCCAGAGTTTCACCACTAGGCATAGAGACCACTGTGTTTGGAACAGGGCACTAAGAGACAAATGACAGGAGAGATACCTGTTTACTGCTTAGGTTTAGAGCTGTTAACTCAGCTTAAAAGCCTTCTGAGAAAATCTGATTATTGTTTACCCCAGAGTTTCACCACTAGGCATAGATTAAGTGCTACTTAGAAAGGCAGTAAGTAAAAGCACTGGCGGATTTTAAATCCTGGCACTACATATAAGTTCTTGAGCAAGTCACCTAACCTGTTATCATGAGAGAAGACCCAAATTTCTTATCTGTAAGCTACTGACAACATCACCCAACACACTCTCAATAGACCATTTTCTTCTGGGTCTTTCTCCACACTTCCACTTGAGAGTGAGTTGAACAAAATGTTTGATCCTGTCCCCCTCCTACTTAAAGTTCTTAAATGATTTCTTACTGAAACAGCAGAATCCCCTTTTGCTTTGGCCTCATTTTCCCAATTGATAAATGGATAGTATTTCTGATAAGGCTCATAGCAGGCCTATAATGGCAAGACATGGCTACAAAGACTGGAGACAGATCATGAAGAGCTCAATTATCTTCTTAGGTATACTTTAAACTCCTGAAAAAAAATTTTTCTCCCTGGCTTCAGAAACATCTGGAGTGGTGTGTTAGATGCTCTTCAGGCAGAGTGGCTAGGGAGAAAGTGAACATTTTGAATGCATTTTAATACCGAAGCAGGGCCATGTGAGATAGTGTGGGCATAGTTCTGCACATAAACACTGCTCAAGAGCTGGAGCTTTGAACAGGAGTTAAAAGAGTTGAGTCCCTAACGACATACAAAAGACTTGCCCGGTGTGATTTATTCTCATGTATTTACTTATCCAATTACCAAAACAGCAGGAGATCATTAAATTTTCTAGTTACCAGATGCAGCTCGTTCAATATCTAAAATGTTACCAAGGCTCTCTCTGAGTTATTTTGATATTACATTTCATCTGCCCAAAAGCTTATGAAACTGGAAGGCACGAATCATGAACGGAGCAGGTGTTTTCTTTAAAGTCTGGTCCAGCAGGTGGCAATACCAAATCTATACCAGAAATTCCCAAACTCCTGGGCTTAAGGAAAAGTACCATGATGAGAAACAAAAGTATTTAGGAGAGAGGATACTAAGAAAGTGGTACTTGAATGTGACTGGAGATACACATTTACCAGGCCAGCCTTTTCTTCATGCTCATTTTCTGTCAGTTCAGTCCCCAAGTCCACAGAGGGTCAGGGCTAAGAGTAGAGGAGGAGAGTCAAGGAACAATCACCCTTTGGGAGATTGCAAACCTGTCTCCTAGCATACTGCTTCTTACTACCTGTGTGATCTTGGACAAATCACTTTTCCTCCTGAGTTTCCTTGTCTGTTAAACAAGGATGTTGACATCTGCTGCATCACCTGATTGACCTGCTATGAGCATCATTAGAGCTTGTCTTTGGCTACACTTTACACGAATGTCTCCTGGGTAAGAATGAACAACTTAAAGGCAGGAACTATGTGTTTGCTGTTTCTTTATTCCCAGCACCCAAGCAAAGAACCTTGTGCCTTATAGCTCTCACTAAATGCTGGTTTAATAAAGAATCAAACCAGAGAATGTACACCATGGACCATTAAAAATACAGAGCAAACCCACATTAACAACATTTTAGGAGTAAGTGGCAAAAAAGATGTTTACTCTATTTTCTTTTGAAAAATACATCAAATAAGTGAAATCTGGGTCAAAACTTTTTGAAACGGTAAGGGTGGCTTAGCCCAAACATTCTTCCCTATTCTGATCTCTAAATATTATCTCCTCTATGCTTCAGCCAGTTAGAGCAGTTTTCTATACCCCAATTATGTCTTGTGCTTTTCCTTCCCGAACCTTTGCTATGTTGTTTCCTCTGTCCGGACTGTCCTTCCTCCCCAATTCCAACTTATATACGTCAAGGCTCAGCTCAAATGCTACTTCCTTCGTGAAACCAAGTCTGAGTGACAGAGCCTAAATTAATCTCTCTCTCCTATTCCTATAACAAAGCTAATCATAACTGGCATCTCTCATTCACTAGGCCACAGGCTTATGGAACACAGTGACCATACTTGTTCATTGTGATCTCTCCTGCATGTGCCTATTCCATTGCCCTGCATGAGGTCAATCTATGTTTGCTGAATTAGTGCCTTTGTTTCACCTTAGGCTCCTCAGACAAGGCAGCTGCCAAGGTTTGCTGGCAAACTCAAGGTTAGTGTTTAAATTGGAATGCAGGTACTGGCAATGCCAACCCTGTCCTTTCCTAAAACAGCCCTCATATACTTTGACTGGGTAAGGGATCCTAGAGGATTTAGCTCAAAGGATCAGTTATCTGCCTGTTGTGCTTCTCCACCTATTTTGCAATAGTTTATGAGTCTGTATCTCCAGTTAGGTTGAATTCTGAAGCACATAAAGTTTTACCTATTCCCAGGGCCTAGCATACTGCTGGAAACAGTGTGAGTTCAGTAAATGTTTGCTGAAAGACTGACCTACTGAACGACTGAATGGAGGCTTCTTGCTCCTCCCTAGAGTCCCCATCAATCCAAAGAAATGAAGTCTAGAGGAGCTGCATACACGGACCTCTTCCCCCTAGCCTCACTCCTACAGCAGACAGAGCCTGTCAGTGCTACCATCAGTGGGTCACTCTAGCAGGTCCCTTGACTCTGGATGCTCTCTGGCCCTAGCCTCAGTCAGTCCTGCTGCACAGACACAGGGTTCAGACCTCTGAATCAGGTGAATCAGTTGCCTTTTCAGAAGGGACAGATTTTTTCCTAAACTGCTGTTGAAATTGACTAATTAGAAGGATTTTTAAAAAATCTTAATACTGTAAACAAAGAAAACGGGTTCTGAATTCTTAAGCAACATTTTCAATGCGTTTGAATAACCTTAAGTGACTTAGCTGCCACCTGATCCTAAGCTCCGGCTCAGATAAATAAATGTGAAATATTGTCAAAGCATCAGCTTATAGGAGCCTCCAGCTACAGTAAATAAAAGCTTAAGTCTCCATAAACTGTCTGGGACAAAGACATTCTCATATAAAAGGAGAGAAGATGATCTTAACTAAATCCAGGAGGACCAGGAAGCCAATAGTTTTGTTTTAGTTTTCAGAAGAAAGTTGTCAATGGGGCACATATTATCAACATCCAGGTCATTTAGTCATATAATCACACAGTTTCAGAGCTGAAAGAAGCAAGCATATTTCAGATGAGGAAAATAAGGCCCAGAAAAGTATGTGCCTTGCTTGAGATCACACAAGTGATTGGGAGAATCAAAATTCTGTCCCAGTATGCCTGGCTCCCAGCTTAGCCCCCTTCCCGTTGCACCACATTCTCCTCAGAACGTCCTACTGGAGATATTAAAATGAGGGGCTGACAATTGCCTGTTAAAAGACACCTGAAAATTTTAATTACATAGGTCACTTCTGGTGCTTGAGCTCTAGAGGCACTTTCCCTCAGACCTGGGAGTTCTACTTCTACAGCAATGCAGCGAAGAAGTGGAAAAAACCAGGAATAAGTGAGGGTGAATGTCATGATAATGTATACCTTCATTTGCCTGTCCTCAAGTCATGAGGATACCATGAGTTATCTGTGAGTTTCTGCCTGGTGTGATGGCAAATACAAAAACAAACAAACAAAAACAGTGGATGCATGAATGAGTAGGAACACTTTACTTCTTCTCACTTATTTACTAAACAAATATCTTCTGAATGTTTACTACATGTAAGAAACTATGCTGTACTTGAATACAGTAGTGAACAACACACTATCTCTGCCCTCAAGGAGCGTAGAATCTAGGGCAAAATGCAGACAAGAAAGCGACCCACTGTAATTCAGAACAGTAAAGGGCTACGATAGGCAAGAGGGCACCAGGGGAGCACAAGGAAGGTTAAATGCCTAACTCAGACCTAGGGTGTCAATTAGCTCCATGTTTCTCTTTCTTCCTTGTCTCCTTCTAATATGCACAACTATTTCCTACAACCTAATTAACCATTTTACTGACTTATACTTTCACATATACCAGTATTAGTTGCTTACTATGTGCCAGACACTGTGCTAGGGAACACTTAGATGAATTAGACATAATCCCAAATAACTTCAAACTTGCTATGTATAATTCTTTATATCTTCATTTTATGACTGAAAATGTAAACAGGAGCCAAACATTTCTGCTTTTGGTGTCTTTTCATTTTCTTAGGCCTTGAGCAAGTTATTTTCCATCTCTGCATCTCAGTTTTTTCATCTATAAAGTAAGGGCCTTTTCTAGCTATCACAGTCTAAAATGCCTGCATGAGGAAGGCCTGTTTATACAATGTGTTACATTAAGCCTACTTGGAGAAAGGAAAGTGAAATAAAATTCAAAATAGCAAAAGAATCTTCAGGTTTGGGATTCAGCCACAGACATTAAACCTAAAGCCTTGATGTCTTGGTTCTGTGTGAAGAGCAGGGTGTGGTCCAGGTGAAGTAGGCTGGGGCCGGGCTGGAGCTGGCACTGCAGTGAGGCCCAGGGGAATTTGGCATGTTGACGCATGTGCTAATGCATCCTGGAACTCCAGCACTGGCTTTGAAAATTACAAGGAGTATCTAGAAAAGGTTAATCTGCGCATATACACGTTTGCAGTTGTTTGTGTTTACAATGGGGTTATTATACAGACTTTAAGTGAGCGAAGCATGTCTGCAGAAGCACCTGGAATACTGAACACAGAACTAATGATTTTTTTATTTATGGCCGGATAGAGTCAGACTGGATTGTATGTACAGCCTTCAAAAGTTTATTTGATTTCTGATATAGAAATTTTGAACGGCATAGTGCTTTATAAACACCTTACAAAATTAAGTTCTGGGGTAAATAATTTTGGAAAGGTTTAAATACATCAACATACCTACACATAATCAGTAATAGTCACTCCATTTTATATTCAGCACAGGATGGGAAAGGAACTGGGTTTTGAGAATCGAATAATGGTATTAACACTTATTGTGAAATACTGAGAAATTTAAGCTCTCTAAGTTTCAGTGTCATCTGTAAAATGGGGACAATATCTATCCTGCAGAGAACTAGTACATTTAGGCATGAGTTACAGGACTGTTGGCTGTGAATTCAATGTTAATGATTCAAAATATATATTAAATAAAGTGTCTTTAAAAAGAAACACATATGGGAAATCAAGGGAGAACACTTTTTTGGAGAACAAGGTTACCAGAGAAAAAATATGTCCAAATTCACACCTTTAGATCAATGCTTTTACACGTAAAATGTTGGTGATATAACTGTAATTTTTCCTAGAATCCCCTCTGACTTGATGAGTCACAGGAATAATTCTAGACACCAAATATTAGAAATAACTAGATCATGAAGTTTCACAAGTAAAATTCTGTATTGACTAGAATTTTTGAGTTGTCTTGATTTTGTTTTTTTCTTAGACAGCCTTCAAAACTGAGCACCAACCTATGTCATCATATGAACTTTTCCTGTCTGCTTCAATGAGATTTTCCAATACTAAATGTTTCCTTATGTCAAGAATGCCAAAAAAAAAAAAGGGGGGGGATTTTTTTGATCCAGAAAATAAGCAATACTTATCGTTTGAAAATGTAAAAGAAAAAAACATATAAAAGAAGGTTATGTATTGAATGGTTGATGAAAATGTTGTGACCAGAGGCTCGCAAGAACTTAACTCTGTATTTCCTCTAGGAGAAACGGTTGAGTATTCACGAATTCAGAGTTAATGGCAACTTTATTCACAGCACTTATGTTGTGTAATAAAAATTGACTGTACTTCTCAGTTCTAAAACCAATAGCTGCCCATGGCCTATAGAATGAAATTGTAATTCTAGGAGAAACGGTTGAGTATTCACGAATTCAGAGTTAATGGCAACTTTATTCACAGCACTTATGTTGTGTAATAAAAACTGACTGTACTTCTCAGTTCTAAAACCAATAGCTGCCCATGGCCTATAGAATGAAATTGTAATTTCTTAATCTCTGGTGCATTACTCATCAAAGTCTACCCCACTGACAGAGGCCTTTTTGTGCAGCCAAATCTATATATTCTTCATGTTGTGCCTAACTTGTGGTATGTGCTCCATGCCTGCCAGGTTGATCTCCTGCTTTCCCCCCTCCGCCTCCTTGCCCTTTGTAGACAAGACCATGTCATAATTATCATCACACTTTCCAAAGTGTGTACTTGCCATCCTTTCTTCCATCCACCCATCCACAATTCAGTGAGTTCCTACTCTATGCTAGGCCTGTGTAAGCCCTGTGACAAAGACAAGACACACTACACAGCTACTGCCCTAAATGAGCTCACACAGAGCCAGTTCCAGAGGCCACTTACATAAATGAGGTAAAAATCTCTGTGAGTAAATAAGCCTGTTTCTCACACTAGGAAAAACACCATAAACTAATTCAGAAATGTTTCCAACTGTGAAAGAAATCTGGTTTGGTAAACTAGAGGGCAGATATTAAACTGTAGATATTTCTACTTGAACGCTACTCTCAACCTTTTGTCATTAGGCATGTATGGCACACTGATATCCTTACTTGAACGCTGGTAGTTTCCAAACAGTTTATACTGGACAAAGACTCTTTGTCTTCTTGAAACCAAAACATAGAAGAAAAAGTAAGAGATAGGAATAAGGGAATGGGGTTGAGGACAAATAATCATACCAGCTACCATTATTAAATTCTTACGCTGTGTTAAATGCTTCATATATATTAAACATTTTACATTCATTCTTTAATGCTCACAACAACCCTTTGCTCTTGTTTCAGTGTACAATGCCTCTGAAATGTGACTGAAAAGATCATGTTGAATAAATCATTCTTACAGTGTTGATATATATTCGTTTATAAAACAAGCAAGAAAAATAAATACTAATAACTCCTCCTCTATTTTAAGTAGCCAGTTTGAAAGAAATGTTTTCCCTTGGCAGTGAGAGAAAGTGGCTATAGCCTCAAGGACAACTTTATGGGCTCTGAGCAGACCACTACAGAGTTTGAGGGTAAATCTGCACTGAATATGCTGGTACTTTACAAACTAGGCAATGGCCATCTCCAGGGACTGCGGTCCCCTCAGGAGGTCTTGTAAATCTTCTTTGAAAATACAGGGTTAATAGGTGCTTGTTAGTATTCTTCTGAGACTTTTACCCCTTGCTTTAGAACTAAGCTATGTTCCAAGTGAAGGTGGGAGGCAAAGTCAGATGCTTAGAAGTTTCCCTATTTACAGAGTTTCCCCTGAATATCTAGCAGTAAACTTCAGAAGTAAATCTGAGATGTGTATATCTTGAAAAATAAAATTATATGTGTAGAGAAGGGTTAATATAGCAGGCTTGACTGCTGTTCTTTGAAAGGGTTGCTTACCAGGTTGGCCCCTGGTTAGTGTTTGGGAACTTGGGTTTTAGGAGGGTTCCCACTATTACCAGAACTGATAAAGAGTGGCTCATTATGCCTCAACTATTTGTGCAAACAATATAGTTTATGCTGAACACTTGCTTTTCTTTTGGGAGTCTGGCATTTTGCTACGTGCCAGGCAGAGGGTACCTATGTAGTCACCCCCAATAAAAACCTTGGGCACAGAGTCTCTATAAGCTTCCTTGGTTGGCAACATTTCACATATGTTTTCTCAAATTCTTGCTGGGGGAATTAAGAGCATCCTGTATGAGTGCACTGGGAGAGGAGGCTTGGAAGATTGTGCCTGGTTTCACCTGGTTTGTCTCATGTACCTTTTCTCTTTGCTGATTATACTTTGTATCTTTTTGCTGTAATAAGTCATAGCCATGAGTATGATCGTATACTGAGTTCTATGAGTTTTGCTAGGGAATTCATGTACCTTTTCTCTTTGCTGATTATACTTTGTATCTTTTTGTTGTAATAAGTCATAGCCATGAGTATGATCGTATACTGAGTTCTATGAGTTTTGCTAGGGAATCATCAAACCTGGAGTGGTCCTGGAGATTCCCTGACACAATCGGTATCAGAAGTGAGATTCAATAGACTGATCCTAACTCACTAAAACATAGTGAAAGCACTGTTTTGGAAAAGAAAGGATGAAGAGACAGGTGATGATAAAACTTTGGTGCCTGGGTTGATACGGAGTCATCCATCCATGGCATAAAGCAGCAGCTGAAGTGCTGTCTATTGTGAGAGGTAAAAGTTATCTATGGAATTTTAAAATGACAGATCCAACACCAGGAGAGCTGGCTTGCTGGATCCCCTGGTTGCTTTTGGCTGTGCTTGGTAAAGTAAGGGTGAAAAAGAGCAGCTTGGCAATGCTTATTTTTTTTTCCTCTTTCAGGTAGCAAGAATAGGACCCAAAATTCCAAAGGTCAGCTTGGAGTGGGCTGAAATGTTAAAAGTTTCCATTGCTCTTTCCTCCAAGTGAGAGGAGAAAAAAAGCTAAGTCAGTTCCCAGGGCTGGAGCAAAATTTTAGATAAACCAAACTTTTAGAAAAACACTCCAGCCATTTCTTCAGCTTAGTTGTTGCCACCTCTGTTATGGGCACCCACCTCCCTTGCATTCCAGGAGGACTCTTCCCCCAGCAACTTTAAATATTAACCCTGTAAATGCTAAATTTACTACTAGGAGTTTGAGTAAATTTGCAATGAGAAAAAAAGGGGAAAATAAAAAAAAAGAAGGTCTTGTGTTTTATGGCTGTTGTATCTGGATGTATGGTAAGAATTGATATAAAATGTTATATACTCCTAATTTCAGAAATGTTAGAGGGATCATTCCATTCAGGGAAAGCTGAAAAGAAGATGTGTTAGTGGGACACAACCTCCTTGCTTTTTACTGCCAGTAAGTGTGTTAAAATCTAAACTCTTTGAATATTGGAAACAGAAGAAATCTAAAACTAATGATTTTTGCTTATTGGAGCCTCTGGAAAAAGGAGACAGCTTGAAAAAGGGAGGCAATCTCCAGACGGAGATATACTTTGGGAACTTTATTTATTTAAAAAACAAACAAACAAACAAAAACTAGTGAAGTACAGTAGTGAGAAGAGGGGTGGGGGGGGGAATAGAACAAAGAATTCTAGATGTAAACTGAATGTGAACAATAAATTGAGGTAACTCACTACCTTCAGACCAGCCACCTTGGGAGTTTTGAAAAAGCAGTTTTTGGTTTGCTAATGAGCTCTTATAAAATCAGATGTCTGACCCTTACAGGCTTGTGATTTTCCAGCCTGATGTGCATATTTTAGATATCCCAGAGTGATGCGCATATTTTTGAGTAGATAAATATGGACAAGACAAAAAGGACTAAGGAAAGCCTTGCTTATCACTTGGACTTGGAACACAGCTATCTCTGCAACATCTTGGCTTTACTGCTGCTAAAGAAAAGTAACTAGTTTCTTTGGGAATCCTGAATCCACAGATCCTAATTGTCTGGATCTGACTTTAGAGTAAAACCTGAAATTGTCTACTGTGAGCTGTTTCAGCCTCAGTATGTGCTGTGCTGAGCTGAAAACGTGTAGGCTCAATGAACAGGACAAGAACTCTGGGACCTCAGCAGATTTAGGATGCCCCTATGTGGGGCTTGAAACTGAAAACATCATGGATGCTATCTGCACTTTCTGGGTCACATACAAATACCCACAGGAAAGGACTTGTTTTTTGATGGGACCACCTAAGATCTAGCTGCTGATCGGTTTATATTTGATAGGGAGACTGATTGCATTCCTAACATGCAATTCCTGCCCAAAGCAGCAAGATGGGGGAGGGCTCATCATAAGGAGTGTGACCTCTCTACCCAGTCCTGACAGATTGACTCTTGACTCCATTTGGGGGGTATCTCACTGCTGTTGACTTGTGTTCAACTTCCCAGGTTAGTTGCAGTTCACAACAATGAACTAATAAATAGCTTGAGTCCACTTCCCTCACCTTTCTCCTGGTGTACACACCTTAGTAAGAGAGTTTGATTATTACACATAGCTGCTCTCAAAAAGACATTGATCTTTTCTAGGCTGCTCACTGGATAAATGATCAGGATGAAAGGAGTAGGAGGTTTTGTAAATTCATTTTGAAAACTTATAATTCAGGATTCTGTCCTGACCAATTCCTGAACATGATTTGTCTCTGGTTAAGTTTTATAAAAATGATGTAGGAGGATTCTGTCCTGACCAATTCCTGAACATGATTTGTCTCTGGTTAAGTTTTATAAAAATGATATTCTATAAAAATGCTTTTGTCCCTCTTGTATATATAATCCTTCCAGAGGATAGGTCTGGATAAGAGCAGGGGATAATTAAAAATTTTTTATTTATAATTGCCAGATGGGACAAATTGATTTTGTAACAAAGGAGAAAACAAAACAAAATAAAACCCTGGCACCCAGGGAGGTACAGAGGAGGGCAGAGAGCATTAATGACCGTTGCTTTTCAGAACTGTTCCTGGAAACTTTCCCCTCTTCCTAAAGGAAAACTCCTCACACTGCCTTTTCAAGCTTCTGTGAGTGCTTTGAATTCAAACTGACTGCCAAATCTACAATCTCTTAGTCAGTGGTGACTATGAGACCACAGGGGTCTGGCCCCAGCTCGTACACTTTCCATGAAGAACACCTCCAGATGTCATACACACTCATGAAGCAAATGAACTGGTGTCATGGACAAGCAAAACTGTTTGGAACTGATTGCCTTAGGTGGTTATTCTGAAATCAAGGGCTGAACTAAATTATTTGGATTGAATGAGAACTCTAGAGTGGGAGGCCAAACTGGGGGCCCTGTTCACTTGCACTGCCTGACTAATGTATGTCCTTCTTGAGGCACCCTAACAAATGTAAACTGTTTCCAGCAGCACCCACGTGTGGCCACTAGAACTGTACTTCTTGTGGGTACCCTGACTATCATGGTACTGCCTCAGTCTTGGAAGGCATTCAGGTCAGTTCCAACTTAGCAGGTATTGTGCTACACCTGAATTGATGCCTTGGGCCTAGTTAAAAAAAAGGTTAATGGAATTTGTTTTAACTGGCCATGTCCAGGATTCCTAAAAGGCATAATGGAGATCAACACCACAGGTTGTTCTCACTCTGCATGGGGTCCTGTTAATAATAATTTTTTTCACTACAGATCCCTTGGCCAAGAGCCAAGTAGTCTGTGCAGAGAAGGGCTAACACAGTAATCCTAACTGCTATTCTTTGAAAGGCCTGCTTACAAGGTTGGCCCTTGGCTGGTTGGCGTCTGGGTTTCAGGAGGATTCCCACTATTACCAGAACTAATAGAGTGGCTCATTGTGCCTAAAGTATTTGTGCAAACAATATAGTTTATGCTGAACGCTTGCTTTCCTTTTGGGAGTCTGGCATTTTGCTATGTGCCAGGTAGAGGGTACCTATGTAGTCAGCCCCCAATAAAAACCTTGGGCACAGAGTCTCTATAAGCTTCCTTGGTTGGCAGCATTTCGCGTGTGTCGTCTCAAATTGTTGCCGGGGGAATTAAGAGCATACTGTATGAGTGCACTGGGAGAGGACCCTTGGAAAATTGTGCCTGGTTTCCCTTGGACTTTGTCCCATGTACCTTTTTTCTTTGCTGATTACACTTTGTATCTTTTTGCTGTAATAACCATGAGAATAATTACATACTGAGTCCTGTGAGTCTTCCTAGGAAATCATACTAACCTGGGGTAGTGCTGAGGACCCCCAACACATTATATAAAGAAGTTTTCTGTTTAGGATATAGAGTATAGGTTTGGAGACTGGAATCCCAATTATGTCAGTTACTATGTACGTGACCCTGGAAATATTAGCTAACATCTCTCAGCACCAATTGTTTTACCTGTATAATGGGGCTACTATCTATGCCTTAGGATTGTATAAAGATTACATGAGAGAACACTTTTTGAATTGTCTACAAAGGGTCTGGCACACAGTAGGACATTAATAATTGTTACTTCTCCTGTCTGTCTGAAAATTGGAGAAGACTGTAGGAATCAAAGAGGTCACCAGATCAGCCATCAAAATTTCAAATAAAACTTTCATATCAGAGATCTACCCCTTTTTGGAAGGCTCAGACCCAACTCATGTTGAAACTAAGCAGAAAATTGTACCAATGCCTTTCACTGAAAACATCTCTGGTGTTCGGTCACATTGCCATGCAACCCCAGCTACGAGGATTTTGCTTCGTGGAAACAGTAATGCAGAGACAAGAGGAAAGGATATGCTTCTTTAGTGGAAAGTGAAATGGTGTGGTTTTATCCTACACACGGTGCCCTGCCCAGGGACAGGTCTCCAGCTGGTGAGCTGTGCTATTTCTTCCCAGCACAAGGTCTACACATCTTAAAGCCTCACATGTCCTGAGTACCTACAATGTACCATGTCTATGTCCTCACATTACCTCACCTAATTCTTACAACTACCCCATAGGTGGCTATTATTACCTGGCTTTTACTGGTTGAAGAACCAGTTTAGAGAGATTATGTGACTTGCCCAAGGCTCCCCTGATAACTGAAGTTCTTTATATCATCTTGCTGTCTCCCTGTCATGACTGCCAAAGCACAGAACTCATTTTCTCTGCACTGAGAAGACTGCAGTAAATAGTGGGCTTTCTTCCAGGAACAGTCTGTTATAATGTAAGTGACAAAGTGTAGGTCACCCTCATATTAAGAATGAGAGGTGTGTCAAAAACTTATTTTTTAAAGGAAAGACACAGGTCAAAAACAGTGACCTGTTGGAGAGGGACCAAAGAAGCTCAGAATTACCAACTCAAATGGCATAACCCTCTGCTGTTTATCAAACGTTTTCATGATCACTTTCGATCTCATCATCACAATATATCTGTGAGGACACATGACAGCATTCTCACTTGAAAGGTGAAGTAACTGAAATACAGAAAAGAGAATGATATACTAAGTGTAACCCAGCAAACAGATGGATATACCAGCATTAGAAAAAAGATCTGTCTGACTCTAAGTATAGAGAGGACAAGAGAAGCTATGAAACCGGCACTGGTAGCCTTTACATACAACCATCTCTCTAATCTTCCCCTGTCTGGCTGCATTTTCATCATCTTGTTTTAAGTACTGCAACACCCTTGACTATTCTTCTGGCTTCAGTCTTTCTTCATGCTAATTCTTCTCTTCAGGCTGCTAGTGAGATATAACAGAAGGAATCAGCACCTTCATATTTAACTTCCAGCTCTGCCATTCCCTGTCTTTGTAATCTTAGTTAAAACACTTAACTTATAGTTTCAGTTCCTGTATCTGTAAAATGGAGATAACATGAGTATTTGCCTGGTATAGTAAATTTTGGACATGGGTTTAAAATCTGCTTCTTTGAGCTTTTAATATTTTAATTGTAAAGATAATACCAATCTTATAGGGTTGTTGTAAGAATTCAATTAGATGATACTTGTAAAATACTTAGCATAGTTGCCTGACACATAATGGGAACTCAGTAAATGGTAGACAGCATTATTATTACTTCACAGGCTGTTTGTTCATTTGCATTATTCATTCATTTATTTAACAGATATTTGGTGAGCATTGATTAGGTTCCAGGTACTGTCCTACATGCCAAGAATACAGTAGTGAACAAATAAAGTTCTTGCCCTCAAGGATTTCATTCTTGTAGGGGGGAGACAATAAACAACTAAATATTTATGTCAGATGGTGATAAGTTCAATAGAGAAAAAGAAAGCAAGGTAAGAAGCATGGGGTTGTCAGTCTAGCAGGGAGGGGAAGGTGGAGACAGGGGAAGGAAGGAAGACCATTATTTTATATGGATTAGTCAGAAAAGACCTCAATAAAAAGGCAATATTTGAGAAGAGACCTGAAAGAAATGAAGGCATGAACAATAAGGATATCCAGAGAAAGACTATTTCAGTAGAAAAAAGTGCCAGTGCAAGGCCCTGAAGCAAGAACATGTTTGTGGTGTTTCACAAATAGCAAGGATGCTAGGATGACCAGAAAAGACTGAGTGGGAGAAGGGCCAGAGAAATGCCAGGGAGTCAGATCAAGGAAGGTTCTTCACTCTGAACTGGATGGGGAGCCATGAAACGGTTTAAGAAGAGAAGTGACACGATTTGCCTTATTAAAAAAAAAAAATCAGTTTTTTTTTTTTTTTTTTGAAAAAGAGACTGAAGGGTAGTGACACGGTTGGAGGCAGACAGGCCAGCTAGGACATCATTATAATAATCTGCACAAGAGGTTATAGTGGCTTGGGCTAGGGTTAGTTGTGGAGGCAGTGAGAAGTAGATTCTGTATATATTTTGAAGGTAAAATGAACAGATTTTGCTTTTGAGCTGGATGGAGAAACGACAGAACAAGGAGTTAAGAATGACTCTAAGGTTTCTGGCCTCAACAAAAGAATGAAGCTGCCATTTAATAAGATAAGGAAGACTAGAGTATAGAACTTGGGCTGTATATATACATATGAGAGTTGTAATTGTATATATGACATTTAATGTCCTAAGACTGAGTAAGATTGCCTATATAATGAGGATAGAAAGAGACCAGAGGACTGATATTTATTGAGCTTCTACTATGTGCCAGGCAGTGTGAATTTGTAAATTATGGAGTAATGTATGGGTAATTATTCTTACTTTGGTGATAACCACGATGACCATGTCATTTCGTTACTCAACAAATTTTACATGGAATAAAGCTAAGCTATATTTTATATTTCTTCAAGTTATTTGTTTAAGAAATGTGTTATTTACAATGTGTTATTTCCTAAATTGTAAGTTTTAATTAAAAAAAAATTTTTAACTGTCAAATAATAATTGCATAGCATGGGGTACAATATGATGTTTTGATATATGTATACATTGTAGAAAGATTAAATCAAGCTAATTAAGATATCAATCACCTCACCTACTTACCATTTTTTCACAGTGATAATATTTAACATCTACTCTTTCACAATTTTGAAATAGAAAATACATTATTAACCATGGTCACTATGCTCTGCAACAGATCTCTAAAACTTATTCATCCTGTGTAACTACAACTTTGTACCCTTTCACCAACATCTCCCCTTCCCTATGCCCTAATCACAATGCCTTAAACATGCCTTAAACACTGAACCACTCTGAAAATTCATAGTTTGGGGGGGTCTCTACTTTATCATTGGAAAGAGAGAGAAAGCAGTAGTACAGAGGAAGGAACATTAGACTGAGAATCAGAAGATCATTTAGTAGCTGTGCAACTTTGAGCAAGGCATACTCCCTCTCTAAATTTCAGTTTTCTGGGCCGGCCCGGTGGCGCACTGCTACAGTGTGCCGCTTGGGAGTGCGGCGGCGCTCCCGCCGAGGGTTCGGATCCCACATACAGACCGGCCGCTCACTGGCTGAGTGAGGTGCGGGCGCAACAACGAGGTTGCGATCCTGTTGCCGGTCCCGGTCCGGTACGGGCGCAACACTGAGGGTTGCGATCCGTTGCCGGTCACGAAGAAAGACAAAAAGGAAAAAAAAAAAATTTCAGTTTTCTTCTCTATAAAATAGAAACAATATATTCTGCTTGTCTCCCAGGACCACAGTATTACTCAAATAAGGCAATGTGTATATAAGGGCTTTGTAATCTGTGAGGTACTATTCAAATATGAAAAGCGATGATGATCATGAAGATTATCCAACAGCCAAATGTTCAGGATAATTTTATTTTAAGTAATAAGAATATTTATTGACGGCTTATTACTATACTAGGCACTATTCTAAGTGCCCTGTATGCATTACCTCATTTAATCCTAGAAACTGCTCTAAAGGTAAATTCAGATGGTCACCTCAAAGCTTATGTTCCCCATGTGTTCTCAACAGTACTAATACCACCTGCCTTGCTACCTCTTCCCAAAGCTGACAAGAAGAGGGGTGAGATAACTCTGTGAGTATGTTTTGCATCTAAGTGAGATCTCTTGGTTTCTATTAGTCAAGAAATTGATTGTGGTGTAACAGAGAGATGCATGTGGTAGGGAAGTAATGGGAGGGAGGGAGAAGAACTGAGCAGGAAAAGGAGATGGTGTGAAATTGTGAAGAATTTTTCATGCCTTGTTAAGGACTTTGGACTTCTGCCTGTAGGTCATCAGAACCAGTGGAGGCTTTTAAGATACAGAGGGGAGGATGGACAGTGTGGGAGAGATGGGAGAGTGGGGAAAATGAGGTAGGCAAGACTGGAGACAGGAAGATGAATTAGAAAGCCATAGGTTTAATCTGGCCTATGAAGACTTGGGCAGTGGTATGGGTGGAAAGAGAAGAAAAGAGCAGATTTGAGGGAAATTTAGAAGCAGAATTGATACTGTTAACACCTAGATAATAGTTGTGAACAATTCCAACCACAATTATACTTCTTATTCCCTGAATCTTTTTTCAGAGAATAAAGAATTCTCTGAATTCTCTGATCATTTAGGGATACTGAAAAGTCTCAAATAATTAGATATGGTTATATAAAATATCTAGGAAGAATGGAGCAAGCTCAGTAGCAGTAACTTTAACATGTATTTCACCAATCAGATGCTTCATCCTGAGTTATTTTGAGAACAAAGCTTTTAAGATATAAGTAATTCAATGGCATTGAAATTTTTCCTTCTAGCTCTGTTTTTTTTAAAATCAAACTCAGTCTTATATAATTTGAAAATCAATCCTACTGCAATATTAGCAGCATTAACATATGAAGGTTGCTGAAGTACAAAATGTTTTAAAATACTAGTGCTTGAAGCTGCAATGTATTGCATTTAGTAGGTGCTCTCTAATGTTGATTTTCTAGGTCTATTGTTCTATGATTCTAATTTTAAATTAGAACTCTATAATCTATTAACAGATAAACAAACAAACAAACCTGAATGATCTTAAAAAAGCAATGACCAAAAGAAAACTTGAGTTTTAGTATCAGCTCTTCTATTATAATTGATCACATGACTTAAGCGCTTAATTTTACCATGCTTTGATTCTCCCATCTGTAAAATGACAGCATTGGCCTTGATATCTCTGAGATCCTTTTCAAATATGAGATATTAAGATTCCAATCATATACTCTTTTTTTTTTTTCCTTTTTGTCTTTTTTACTGACCGGTAACGGGATTGCAATCCTCGGTGTCGCGCCCGCACCGGGGACCGGCAACGGGATCGCAACCCTCGGTGTTGCACCCGCACCGCGCTCAACCAGTGAGCAGACCGGTCTCCACATGGGATCCGAACCCTAGGTGGGAGCGCCGCCGCACTCCCAAGCGGCGCACTCTCCAGTGCGCCACCGGGCCGGCCCGCAATCATATACTCTTAAGTCTAGGTTAGAGCATTTGGGTATTTTTAACACAAATATCCATCACTGTTCTAAAGAAAGAATTTATTGCTGCCAAGCTTTCTTTAGCTGTAAGCCCTTCCTACCTCTTTTGCCTCTCTCTACTTAGGATATTTATACTAGATACTGTTCATTATGTGCTAAGGACATAGTAGTTACATTCACTTACCTAACTCTTACCACGACTCTGAGATAGATATTACCATTTCTCTTTCAGAGATGAAGAAATAAAGGTTCAGCAGAGCCACGTAAGTTGTCAGGTGTCATACAGCATGTATGTGCTGAGGTGAGATTCAGATACAAGTCTAACTACTACTGAAATTTTTACTTCTAGCTATGCTATTTTGCTTCCACTCACTGAACATGTGCAAGGCTCAAGTCAAATTCACTTCCTCTGTAATGCCTTCCCATATCACTGCAGGCTGAAATTACCTACCCTTCCAATTTGTAATGCAATTTGTACAATTTATAATGTAACTTACTTTACTTTTTAATTTTTTTTTTGGCAGCTAGCCAGTAAGGGGATCTTAACTCTAGGCCTTGGTGTTTATCAGCACCGCACTCTTATCAACTGAGCTCATCAGCCAGCCCTGCAATTTGCTTTAGATGTGTGTTCTCACTAGAATGTGAACTTTTCAAGGTAAGTATCGATTTCTTTTATTTCTGTATCACCAGTGTCTGGTATGAAGGCTGGCACAGAGTGGTTGCTCAGCAAACATTTTGCTATATGAAGGAACAAATACATGAATGAAATGCAAATTAAACTGTTTAAATTTCCTTATGGTAGCAAATAGGATATCCTTGTATTATCAATGAAGTCAAACTTCAGTAGTTTCTGGTTAAAGACTGTAAATTCTACAAGGTGAGAACTTTGCCATTGTTTTCAGCACTGTGTTCCCAGTGCTTAGCTTGGTGCTCAGCATAAAAAAAGGTGACAGAGGAAGAAATTTTGAAAGCCTTTTTTGGTAGTTCATTTAAACAAACCTTTACAGAAGGCCTACTCTGTGAAAAACCTTGCTAGAGCATGTTTATTCTTATCCCCCAGTTCCTTTAAGCCTTAGACCTCACTTTCCATTTGTAAGTGGAGCACCTCTGAGTGATTTGGATGTCAGTAGGCAAAAGCAGAAAAACAGAAGCAGCAGGAAGAGGTAGAATTGTGGGATAAAAAAATAAGGAGGGAAGAGTGGAAAGAACGGGGAGGAAAAAAAAGGGTAAAATAGGATTTGAAAAAAGAAGGGAAAGGATGGGGGAAAAAGGAGGAGAGAAAAGGGAAGATAAGGAAGTAGCAGAGAAAAGGAAGATTGAGGGATACTGACAGCCTCATACCAAGCAGCATGAGTGACAATCAGCTTTTCTGGAAAAGGCTTGTGTCTGGGCCACTGTAGGTCCAGGGAGGAATTGGGGGGCTGGCAGTAGTCCCTCACTCTGACTCAGAGACAGGGTGGGTAGTAGTGGGATCAGTGTCATTAGTCAGCTTTTGGGACTCAACTACTTCATTCCCAGAGCAATGCCCAAGTAAGGCAAATGGGCCACTGATGTTCATGTGGCTCTGACATGTCCAAGAGGTAAAGCTTACCAACCAAAGTCCTGGAAATAAGTATTACTCCTTCTCTTGATATTATGAGCAAAATAACAAAACAAAACAAAACAACAACCCCCAAAGAAATAACTCAATGTTCCCAGCAACCTGACAATCAGTTTTTCTGGAAAAGGCTTGTGTCTGCTGCTATTTTGGTAGTCCTACAGTACTTAGTCCAGTGAAGTAAACCTAGCAGGCATTTAATAAATAGTTGGACAGCAGGGAAATCTTAATGTAAAATATTGTTTTGGCTGGGGGAAGGGGAGAAGGCACAGAAGAACATTTACCAGGTCAGGTCCTCTGGTCAGAAACTGGTCTCTCCTTTGTGGAGAAAAGGCTGAAGACACAATAAGATTCCTAGAGTTAAGTCTTATACTATTTGTTATTAAAGAGGCAAGGTCTTAAGATGTACTTTTTAACAGTCTTTAGTTTGGCTGTAATTTAAGATGACTTTTACAAATTAGATCCTAATCCTTGCAGACACAGATGGCTGTTACAGAATAGCCTTGCAAAAACACTAGTCATTCGACTTGAAAGAGCATTCAGAGAAGGATGAACGGACATTAACTCTCACCCCATCCCTGGCTCTAGGAGGCCTACAGAGTCCTGGGTGGGCTTCCCGGGTTTTGGTCTGGAATCTGGGTGGGCTAGGGCACCTGTTCTCATTTGGAGAAACCTCTCTCATTCACTCTGGAACCAGAGATTTAGGGGAGCCTGAGGTCATTAACATTCAACAACAGTTACTAAATGCTTATGTATGAGGCAACATGATGGGAACTGCAGGGGAGATAAACATGAACATGATACAAACTGTCTCTGAAAATCTTTATAGAATAGGAATGAGAGGAATGTACAAACTGTAATAGTACACAGGTGGGGAGCTTCGGAGTAGAGGGAGGGCTTCACAGAGGGGATGACATTTGAGCTAGGCATTAAAAGATGAGTTCAAACAGGGCTCCTGGAAAAGGAAGGCCTGGAAAAGTGCGGAGGGTGGATATTTTCCCAGGAAGAGAAAACAGAGGCATGAGGAAAAAGGACAGAGGTGTAAGAGTCTCTTGTGCGTTTAGTGAATAGTGAGCAATCTCCTATCTCCTGGTGATAGAAATAAGTAATGAGAGGCAGGAAATAAGGTGGGAAAGGTGGAAATGGACCCAACTGTAAAGAGTTTTTAAAAGCATTCTAAGGGGTCTGTACTTATCCTACAGTAATAAAAAGCTTAAAGAGTTTTTAAGCAAGAGACGGAATGATCAGAGGGGGGTTTTGGAAAGATCACTCTGTAGGAGATAATTTCAAGTTGACCAAGGACCATAAAATGGACCTGTGATGAGTATGAGGAGGCTCTCAATTCCTCCTGTTGGAGCAAACCACTCTGGTTAGACTTTTTCTTTGGGGAACTGGGCCAAACTTGGACTAAATTGGTCTTGAGATGGAGACAGAGGTAGAAATGGGGTCAGGTGTGAAAGGGACATTGGGAGAAGAGACTGTTAACCAGATTGAATAGCTTCCTTTAGCAGCATAAAACAAAGGGTGAGTGATGGAGAGTTAAATCAGGAGAAATTTTCTCTAAGACTAAGTGACTGATTCTCCATTTAGGGCGAATCCATACTGACACAACACAGTACATACTGCAAGAGCTGAAAACTTGGTCAGTAGACCTCAAGGCAGGCAAGTAGCAGGCCCAAGAACCCTCTGCATTTCATATCACAATTCCCTTGCTTCTTTTCAATGGCAACTTTCTACAGTCCACAATTTTACCATGTGGGAAGAGGTTAATACTGATTTTAAAAAACATAGCTCCTTTAAGAGATACTCTCCCCTGTCCCTGTCAGTAGTCAGTTTAAAAAAATAATTTGAAATAAAATAAAGTTTAGTTTTAAAAGCCAGGAAGGTCCTTAGACTCTTATTTCTTCAGTATTTTCATTTTACAGATGAGGCACAGAAGGGGAGTAACTTAAAACCAAGGGTTGGGAAAGACCAATACATTTCCCAAGTTTTCTAAGTTCTCCAAGGTGAGATGTTCATCCTGGAACATAAGGTATGAGAACCAGGCTGATCTTCAACACTCTGATAGCAGCTCTTTTCTAAATGTTAACACACTTAGACTTCAACTTTCAGTCAGTCTAAGGTACTTTCTTACCTGGCTGTGTGGAAAAAGCATGTGCATGCATGTGTTCTCTTGTGCATGTTTGTGTGTCTTTTATTTGAATAAAGGGGAAGCACTTGGAGCAGTAGGCAGGGCCAGTTAGAGAAGAACCAGTGGCCAAGCATCTTGGGTCCACTATACCTCCTGAGCTCAGACATAAGTGGCAGGATCCTCATCCCACCCAGAGGGAATTTGTGGCTACGTGGTGGAGCTAAAAATAAACCACTGGTTTCTGTCTCTACCCTGCAAATCTGACAGCCAATGTGAGGAACTTAGATGAGCCTTAACTAAATTATTGGTTTTGGTATGTTAGATGAAGTCTAGGTTGCTAGACCTAGATCATAATGGAATCACAGAATATTAAGATTTACTATGTATCTTAGGGTTACGCTAGTCCAAGTCCCAACACATATAAAGCAGGAACACCTGGAATGAATCCTTCTCCATATATATCCACTACTGCTGAAAAGAGTAGTGCTTGGTAATCTCCAATGATAGGAAAATGACTACTTCATAACACAAGATATTTCTTCGTAGAAAATGCTTTCATACATTATACCAAATTTGTCTCCTGTAACTGTCAACTCACTGGTCCCAGTTCTGCCTCTGGGTCTTCACAAAGTCAAATCCCTCTTTTACATGTCAGGCCATCAAGTAGCTGAAGACAACAATCATGTCTCCTATGGCCTTTCCTTCTCTAGAGGTAATGTTCCTGAAATGACATGATTCCCAGTTCCCTCCTCTTCCTACAAGCCCTTCTCTAGACATGCCTCTGTTTCTTCAGGTTTCCTATTTCAGCATAGTCTAAGGACACTTTCAGGGGTAGTTTATTTAGTGCAGTTAAATAGGACCATTAAGTTATCCTCTTGTTGGGATTATACTTCTAAAAATGCAGCTAGCTTTTTTGCTGGCAGCCACAACACATTATTAATGTATGACAGTACTTCAAAAACTCTGTGGAAAAATAGAATTAAAAGGTAATATGGGGCCGGCCCGGTGGCGCACTGGAGAGTGCGTCTGCCGCCGAGGGTTTGGATCCCATGTGGAGACCGGTTCCCGCTCACTGGCTGAGCGCGGTGCAGGCGCAACACCGAGGGTTGCGATCCCGTTGCGGGTCCCCGGTGCGGGAGCAACACCGAGGGTTGCGATCTTGTTACCAGTCAGTAAAAAAGACAAAAAGGAAAAAAAAGAAAAGGTAATACGAATCATTCCATGAATTTTTTGAAGATCCTGTGTATATACAGCTTAATTCAAGGGTTGCGATCTTGTTACCAGTCAGTAAAAAAGACAAAAAGGAAAAAAAAAAAAAAGGTAATACGAATCATTCCATGAATTTTTTGAAGATCCTGTGTATATACAGCTTAATT
>NW_007728707.1:234974-240778 GCF_000696425.1 Galeopterus variegatus | reverse complement strand
AAAAGGTAATACGAATCATTCCATGAATTTTTTGAAGATCCTGTGTATATACAGCTTAATTCAATCATAACCTCTGCTAAAGGAATCCCTCTAATTCTATATATTTCTGTGATACTTTGGCAGCTTCATTTTATCTATAGTTTCAGTATTTTAAGGTTTTCTTGAATCTTAGTTTTCATAATCCATAAATCTGATAAAAGTTGTCATTTAGGTTGCCAATAAATATGGTGAGTAATAAAGGATTAAATACAGAGCTTCATGGTTCCCTCTAGGGAGATGGCAGTCAACATTTTCTGGTTACAACCATTTAATCAATAATACATTGACCTAATTATAGATCTCCATCTCTCTACTTTGCCCCAGGATACTACAACAGACTATCAAACACCTTGCTGAAATACAGGTACACAGTGAACAGAGGTCACCCTCCCTGACTTCCTAGGCTAGTGAGACTACCAAATTACAAAACATTCTTCATTTAGCATGACTCATTCTTAGTGAACCTATAATTATTGATCCTGATCTAACTGTTAAGCACACAATTCTTAGGCATACCGTGAGGTATACCCTGAGGTACACAGAGATGAAACCTTGGGAAAACCTGTATGAATGCTGGAATAGGAGAAACAGATGGGAAGGAAGAAAGACCTAGTATGTAATTTCTTACATAGGCTATTGGCTACATGTAAGCTGGCGTTAGAAGACACATCTTCTCCAAAAGCTGAGGAGAGAATGGTGTGCAAAACAGAGAAGGACTCTAGGGGTGTCCTGTTGTAGCCTGTACCATGGGCATTTTGTTGGACTACTTTGTCCAGCCCTAATGATGGGATATCTCTCATCTGGACACACTTCCTCAGAAAGCTGCAGCAACTTACGTCTCTCCTAGGAAAGGTACTCAGTAATTTGAACTCATCCCATGGAAATCCTTTGGAAGCTACGAAATCAAAGACAATCTGGAGCTTATTGCTGGCCAGGAAACGCCGCTCTAGGAACTCGCCACTGGGGGTCCGGATCCGCAGTTTGCTCACGGGCTCAGCATTTTCTTCTTTTGGCTCTGGAGGCAGGGCTTGCTCTAAGGAAAGCCGAATGGCCTAAGGAGAGCAAAAACCAGTTGTTAAAATGTGAGAATGGATGTAACTGTAGGGAGTGGGGGAGGGAGAGACAAAAAAAAGCTGCTGCTTTTAGAAACTCATCCCAAATTCACTGCCCCATTTATTTTATTTTATTTTATTTTATTTTTTTGTCTTTTTTCGTGTCCGGCAACGGACCGCAACCCTCATTGTCGCGCCCGTACCGGACCGGGACCGGCAATGGGATCGCAACCCTCAGTGCTACGCCCGCCCCTCGCTCAGCCAGTGAGCGGAACCGGTCCATACATGGGATCCGAACCCTCGGCGGGAGCGCCTCTGCGCTCCCAAGAGGCGCACTGTAGCAGTGCGCCACCGGGCCGGCTTACTGCCCCATTTATTAACCAAGGCTAATGCTTGAGCAGTAGAATCATATGTTTTTCATTTTCTTGATAATAGCCCAATAGGCAATTAATTAAAATAAATCACACCTTGATGACACATATTATTAAACTGATAGGTAACTACATAGAAAAGAAAGATGTCTTTTCTCTTAAAGGGCTCAGATACTTGTGATTGAGGAAATAGGCATCAAATACCCAATTGCTTCCTTTCTAGGGTATGAAATAAGGCTAGTAGAAGCATTCACAAAAGACACACAAACATATTTATATTTAAGAAAACGTATTTCTCAAAGTAGAAATGACTGAAGAGTTTGTAGAATACTTGATAATATGTTAACATCAAAATGGAATGAAGAGATTCTGTTTGGGGTGAAGAAAAATTTTGAAAATAGTGGTGATGGCTGGGCAATACCGTAAATGTAATTACTGCCACTGAATTATACACTTAAAAACGGCAAATTTCTGTCATATATATCTCGCACAATAAAAGAAAAGTTAAAAAAAAAATGGAATGGAAAGAAATCCAAATATTGGGTTTATTGGAAGCAGGAGAGTACACTTAAAAACGGCAAATTTCTGTCATATATATCTTGCACAATAAAAGGAAAGTTAAAAAAAAAATGGAATGGAAAGAAATCCAAATATTGGGTTTATTGGAAGCAGGAGACCACAGTCCTAGTTCCAACTTTACCACTAACTAGCTATGGGATTTGGCCAAGTCTCAGAATGATAGATTTCTGGAGCTAGAAACAAACTAAACCCTTCATTTTACAGATGAGATTACAGACTCAAACAGTAAGATAAACTGCCGGGATATCTCATGGCTAGAGTTGGGCTTGAACCCAGGTTTCCTAGTTCGCAATCTATAGTATTTCATTGTTTCGAATTTGTGACATTCCACTGGAAGGAGGTTAGAAGGTCTCCGAGGTCCCTGCCCACATTAGAATTGATGGCAGAAATTCACTAAAACCTTTTTGTCGCTAGCACCCTGAGAAACAGTTCATATCAAAATCTGTGAGATTCATCTAAAGCAGTGCTCAGAAGAAATTCAAAACCTTAGAGTTTTCATATCATTAAAAATCAAAGAATAAAAATAAATGAATTAATAATTAGACTCAAAAGTTAGGAAAAAAAGAAACCCCAATAAAACAAGTGGAAGAAAAGCTGAGAACAAAATAAATATTAAAGCTAAAAGCATAAAGAAGTAAGTTAGTTAAAAATGAAAAACATAACTAGTCAATCAATAAATAAACTAGTTCTTTGGAGAAAATCAAATGAACTTACACAAATAAAAAGAAACAAAAATGGTAACATATAGAGGGTGGGGGAAACAGGTTGGAAGAGGTGACAGTGAATATTTTCTGAATATGCTTTTTTATTTTTGATTTCCGACTTATGTGAATGTATTATCTGTTTAAAAATATGTTTTATATAAACAACAGAAAAACAAAGTTTGCTCAGACTTGTACATGGATAAAAAAACTAGTTAATTTTTGTGTCATTCAGGGTTGGCTGTAATCCTGAAGTATTTTCAAAAAAGCATTCAAAATTTCTGCAGTGTGTAGAGAATTTCTGACTTTGACACATCATTTTTCCTTCTGGAGGCACTGGATAATACCACTCACCTCATAACAGGTTAGAGATGGAAATTATATAACTGATATATGTATAGTTCTCAGGGTGGTGTGGACAACATAATAGGCTTTAGTGAATGGTTGCTTTTGTTATAATGAAAAGCAGATCTACAGAGAAGACCTGGAAGGTGATGCATTTGACAAATAGTCCTATGCTCTCATTTTTTTAAATGGGGAAATTAATACCCAGAAATGCAGACATAAGAAATATAGTTCAAAAATCAGAAGAATAGGATGTTAAACCAGTCACTTTTGCCTTTTATTTTTTTTTGATAGCATGAGTGGATATTTATCTAATATTGGTGGTCTAAGGCAGTAATAAGATTCAGCTGAATAAACTATTTTAATAACACTATAATATGTTAATATCCATCCAATGAATGGGTGGATCTGTGTTTATTAAAATTAAATGCCACTTGTACTATGTCTATTATAGTATTCGCTATACTGTACTATAGTTATTTGTTTAATATCTGGCTTTCCCACTAGCCTGCAAGCTCTGTAAGGGCATGGGAGCATGTATCACTACTTATTCCAAGTATAGTGCATTAGCAAAAAGTAGATGCTCAATTACCATTTGGTAAAAGAAGGAATAAACTAACAAGCTAACTGAAATAATGCATGTGAAAGTGCTTAGTATGATGAAAGGCACATAGTAGGTGTTCAGCAAACACTAAAAGAATCTGAATTTCATGGCTTCTACTTCTAGTAACCAAGAAGTGAACATCCTGACTCTCCTTTCTCTGAGGTCTGACACCTTCTAGCATCAACTGTTCAGATTAATTTTCTGCCTTATGTGTCCCTTAAGGACAAACCATGAGTGGCTTGTAGGAATAAACCTCTGCAAATTAAATACATTTTTTAAACTATTAATGGGATCATCTTTTTCTCAGTAACATTGGTAGTTCTTTAAAACATATCTTTGAGATTAAAAATAATTTTTCCTAATTATAAAAGTGTGTAATATACATTCATTGCAAAAAATAGAATAAGAAAATCATTAAAATTAACCTGTAGATTCATCACTAAGATGCCATCAGCATCACCAAGTGTTTATATCCATTAATTTTTAAAATCATTTTAACCATTTTTAAGCATACAACTCAGTGGCATCAAGTACATTCACAGTGCTGTGTGACCATTACCACTATCTATTTCCAAAACTTTTTTTTATCACCCCAGATATTTTCCATTAAGTTTTCGTGTATATTTTTATATAAGTATATATTTTCAACTTTTTACAAAATTTAAATCAGTGTTATATTATATAAAGCTTTTTTTTGTTCAAAGTCAAATATTTTGTAATTGTTTTTAGTTATTAAAGTACAACATACATATGAAAAGTATACAAAAGTGTACGACTTGATAATTTGTCAAGGAAGTCAACATACCTGTAAAATTAGCACCCTGATAAGTATCTCAGAAGCATTCCCCCTTCCTGAGAAGTATGTCCCCTCAAAGTCAATCACTATCCTGACTTCTAAAAGTGCAGTTTTAGAAACTTTAATTAAATGCAACACTATAATTAGAAACATGCACTTTGGGGTATGACAGATATAGGTCCAAATCCGGGCAATTAGGTACATGACAATCTTTATAAACTTCAGCTGCCTCATATAAAAAATAAAGAAAGAAATCTTCCTCACAAGGTCCCTGTATAAAATGCAGTAAGGTTTTCAAAACACTTAGTAAGTGCTGATACATGGTCAGCACTCAAATAATGACAAGTGCCTAGCATCAATCATCACTGTGATTAACAGATGGCAGTTGTTATTGCTGTTATCATTGTCGTTATGATTACTCCTTTGCACCTACTTTAAATCAGAATTTAATGCAATATTTTCTGGTTTCCCCTTCTGCTCCTCCCTTTAATCCACCTGTCTGCTTGCTTTCTATTTTGACATTTCCCTGCACAGTAATAACAACAGATGCTACATTATTGTCTGAACTCAGCCAATTATACTACAGAAAAATAAACAACAGTAGCTCATTACGCCATTCATTGTATAGACAATGTCTGCTCCTCAATGTCTGTAGTCTCCAGGGCTTTTCCCCAGAATGAAAACAGACCTCAGATATCCCACACCAATGAACGAATGTGGAAAACAATGAAGAGGTATCAGGTAAGTCAGCAACCTTGGGATCTGAATACCCAACAGTTTTACTGGCAGAAAGAACAAAAATATATCAGTAGCTCAGATTCAAATATACTGGCTAAAAGCAAAGGCCTCGTGTAAGCAAACATTGTTGTAAAACAATGACATAAAGGACACCCACACTCAAACAGCAGTCATAGTAAACACCATTGTTAAACTTCAATTTGGTTTGCTCAATAAATATGGTTTTCTATTTGCATTATTTTAGGTTTGTAATAAAACAAGGAAACTGGTATAAGTTAGAAATATAAATTGATCTTGGACTTTTTTTTTTTAACCAAAAATATCTGAATACTTAAAGCATTCACATCTGAAGGATGAGAAATGGGGACATTTTTTGAAGGGAAATTAAGCAGTGAAAACAGATACCCACAAAATACAGATACCAAAAAAGTTTCTACACAACTGCATTTTTTAAACAGAAAGAATAATATACACTTACACCAAACTCTTAACAATAAGAATCAAAGACTGGCTCAATTCACTTCACACACACACACACACACACACACACACACACACACACACACACACACACACACA
>NW_007728707.1:230727-234449 GCF_000696425.1 Galeopterus variegatus | reverse complement strand
CACACACACACACACACACACACACACACACACACACACACACACACACACACACTCCTCTAGGTTTCTATGAGTACATACCAAATAACAGTTTATAGCTGGTTGAAGATAGTGTTAAATAAGCTAAAGCTAACATTTATTAATTTCATGAATTCCTACCTTCTATGTGTCAGGCATTGCTCTAAATAATGGGTAATTAGCAGTGAACAAAATAGATAAAACTTTCTGCCTAAGTGGAGCCTACATTCTAGTAGGGTGGGGAGAAAAACAGAAAAGATACACAGGAAAACATAGTTTATCACATACTGAGAAGTGCTACGGAGAGAGTGCAGGGAATGCTTGTAGAAGGAATGGAGAAGTACAGTTTTAAACACTGTAATCCTCAGTAAGCAAAGGCCTAAAGGAGAGAGTGAGCATTTAGATCTAGGAGAGAGGACATTTAGATCTAGGATAAGTATTATAGGCAGGAGTCACAGTAAATGTCAAGGCCCTAGTGCCTGGCTTGACTGAGGAATAGCAAGGCAGCCAATGTGACTGGAGCAGTATGAGCAAGGAGGAGAGGTAGGTGTTAAAGTTAGAGAGAAAACAAAGGACAGGGGTAATTAGATCACATATGGTTTTGGGAAGGCCACTCAATGTTTTTTCCCCATTTCAAAATTAAGGTATAGTGTACATACAGTAAAATCCATCCTTTTAAGTGTATATTCTGTGAGTTTTGACAAATGCATACACTTGTATAACTACCATCACCAATCAAGATAAAGAACAGTTTTATTACTCCTCCTCCCTCTCCCAAATTTCTTAGCCCCTGGCAACCTCTAATCTGTTTTCTGTCCCTAGTTTTGCCTTTTCTAGAATGTTATATAAATGTAATCATAAACGTCATATAAATGACTTCCTTCATTTAACATAATGCATTCAAGATTCATCTATGCGGTTGAACATAATCAGTAGTTCGTTCCCATTTATTGCTGAGTAGTACTCCATTGTATAGATACACTACAGTTTGATCACCCCTTCTCCAGTTCAGGGACACTTGAGTTGTTTCCAGTTTTGGGTGGCTACTCATAAAACTTCTATAAACATTTTTGTACAGATTTTTTGTGTGAACATAAACTGCTTTGTAGGAACATAAACTTTACTGTTACTTTCATTTCACTTGCATAAATACCTATGAGTATGACTGCTAGGTCATGTGGTATATATATGTTTTACTTTATAAGAAAATACCAAACTAATTTCCAAAGTGGATGCACTATTTTGCATTCCTGTCATTAATGTCTAGAAGTTCTACTTACTCCTCATTTTTGTCAGAACTTGGTATTGTCCCTTTTTCTTCTAAAAAGCCATTCTAAAAGGTGTTATATCTATTGTAGTTTTAATTTGCATTTCCCTAAAGACTAATAACGTTGAGCATGTTTTCATGCACGTACTTGCCTTCTGTATATCTTCTTTGGCGAAGTGTCTGTTCAAATATTTTGCCCATTTTGAAACTTCGGTTGTTTTCTTATTATTAAGTTTTGAGTGTTCTTTATGTATTCTGGACATCAGATATATGATTTTCTCACAGTCTGTGGCATATCTTTTCAATTTCTTAACAGTGCCTTTCAAACAGTAGAAGTTCTCAATTTTGATGAAATCTAACTAGGTATTTGTTATTTTATGGCTTGTACGTTTGGTATCAGATATAAGAAATCTTTCCCTAATCCAAAGTCATGAAGATTTTCTCCTCTCTTTTCTTCTAGAACATTAACAGTTTTAAGTTTTACATTTAGGTTTATGACCCATTTTGAGTTAATTTTTGCTTGTAATGCAAGATTCGAATGGATGGGTTTTAAATTTGTGTGTGTGTATGTGTGTGTGTGTTGCATATGAATATTCAATTGTTGCAGCATCATGTGTTGAAAAGACTCCTTTCTCCGCTAAATTGCACCTCTGTTGAAAATCAATTGGCCATATACGTATGGGTCTATTTCTGGACTCTATTCTCTTCCATTGACCTATTGGTTCATCTCTTCCCCAACACCACACTGTCTTGATTATAGTAAGTCTTGAACTCTGGTAGTATAAGTTCTCTAACTTTGTTCATTTTCAAAAGTTTTGACTATTCTAGTTCTATTGCTTTTTCATATAAATTTTAGAATCAATTTGTCAATTCCTAAAGAAAATACTACAGAGAATTAGTTGGAATCACTGTAAGATTTTAGCTTTTATTTTGAATATGAAGCCACTGCAGGTTTTTAAAATGACACAATGTGACAATTGTTCTTAAAAGGATTTATTCAAAGACTACAGGAAAAGCATACATGGAGGCATGGAATCAAGTTGGGAGGCTACTAAAGTAATCAAGGTAACAGATAATGGTGGCTTAGATGAGGCTGGTATTGGTTGTTAAAGAGAAGCATTTGAGTTTTGCACATATTTTGAAAGTAGAGCAATTGGATTTGCTCATTAAATATGGATGTGAAAGAGAGAAGTCAAGGATGATTCCAAGGTTTTTTACTCAAACAAGTAGAAATATTTTCCATATGTTGAGACAGAGAAGACCGTATAAAGAGCAGGTTTGGATGGGGAGGGTTAGATCAATTGTTTAGTTTTAGACATATTAAAGTTTGTGATGTATATTAGACATCTAAGTGGAGATGATGGGCTAGCAGTTAGATATTCAACTCTGGAATTCAGGAAAGGGAGAAGCTGAACATAACAAATTTAAAAGTCAAAGGTATAGATGATAATTATAGTCATTATACTGGATGAGATCACCAAAGGAGTAGAATGGATCCATGTAGGCCAATTCTGCAACTGTTCTCTGCTCCTGGTAACCAATCATCCATCTAGAGAGTCTGGATAGTTTATTACAAATATAGTCTTAAAATAAGATAAAATAAATAAATAAGGAAAATGATCATTTTTCCTACACCAAAATTCAGATCAATGATTTTTGGCTGCTTCTGGATATGAAAAACAGTCTGTAGGTTGTGATTTGGATATCATGAAGCTACAATTTCTGGTCTCCTTTAATGGTTCATGAGGACAACAGCAGAATACTTTAAAGTAGAACTATCCAAGAAATTGTGGATATATGGTCTCTATAATTATGATAAGGTATATTTATGTATTGACACCTACCTTACTGAATTGTAAAGATTCAATAAGATATTAATGTCTGTAAAGTGATCACCACAGAGTTTAGCACATATTAACTCCTCAATAGACAATGATGACGATCATCATCATCATTATGAACCAGTGTAGTAGTGCTATCTTTATGTGACAAAAGCAACTCACAGAAGATAAAAACACAAGTTATAAACAGTAGTTTTACCTTAATAACCTATTCATGGTCCCACCTCCAATCTTGCAGTGTGGGGCAATAAATTTAATGAATACAAGATAGGAGCTCTGGTTCTGCTTTTACCACGCAAATGTTAGGTAAGAATTTTTAAAAAGGCTTTTAAATCCTGCTATGATCTTACTTTCCTCATCTGTAAAACAGTAATGATAATATCTCCCTTATCGATTTTGTTGAGTGGTTGTGAAGATCAAATTAGAAAACTGATGGGAAAGTGCTAAGCTTCTTTTTTTTTTTTTTTGCAGGTTGATTTTGTATCTTGCAGTCTTACTGCATGCATCTATTAGCTCTAACAGTTTTTTTTCTTTTTTTTTTTTCCTT
Organism: Galeopterus variegatus; assembly: GCF_000696425.1. Taxonomy (NCBI): domain Eukaryota; kingdom Metazoa; phylum Chordata; class Mammalia; order Dermoptera; family Cynocephalidae; genus Galeopterus; species Galeopterus variegatus. Next base: position 230,776 of record NW_007728707.1, on the reverse strand, counting down.
TTTGTCTTTTATCGTGTCTGGCAACGGATCGCAACCCTCAGTGTCACGC
>NW_007728707.1:220219-229765 GCF_000696425.1 Galeopterus variegatus | reverse complement strand
GCCCGCACCTCGCTCAGCCAGTGAGCCGTAACTGGTCTGTATGTGGGATCCGAACCCTCGGCGGGAGCGCTGCCGTGCTCCCAAGCGGCACACTGTAGCAGTGCGCCACCGGGCCGGCCCGGAAAGTGCTAAGCTTCTAATTCCATATTTTTCCATTCTCCCACTTAATGGTTTTTAATACTACTTAACATTTTCTATTTGAGGAACCAACAAGGAGCAAAAGGAAACAACTTTGCAATTGACAGGCAAAAATGTAACTTTTTTTTCTGCCTAAGGGATCCATCAGCAAAAGGGAATAGCTTTGTGCCCATTCTCTCCCACCTATGATTCTCCAAAATTTGGCCCATTTAGCCAAAGCTCTATTTATTAGTCTGTCTAGATTTGTCCATGTACTGTTTCCTAAGCAAGCCCTGTGCCTTTCTCCCTTTGATCAGGATTACCCAGCCCATGCTATTCCCTTTGCCCTCCAACCAACTACCCATCCATCTGTTCATCAATCCAATCAAAATGTTCTTCTATTTCATCTTTTAACCACCAAAGTCCTACCAATCCTCCAAAGCCGCCTCCTTCTGTGAAGACTTTCTTGTTGCCTTCCTAGTCAGAAATCACCTCCTTCCTCCAAATATCTTCCGCACTCTGTGCTACTAAAATGGTTTTTATAAAGTATTGAATCTTTTCCTGTAGTTATTTTATATTTGACCACCCTCCTGCATTAGACAGTGAGATCCTTGAGGGATGGACTATGTCTCACACACATAACATAGTATCCACAGCACCTGATTTAATGATTTGCATATAGAAGGAGATTGATAAATATTTGCTAAATATTGACTGAATAAGACCAGGGAGTCAAAAACCTTAGCTGAAATCTTCTCTATTTATTAAAAACTCCGTGACAAAAAACAATATTCAGGAAGGATTTCTTGGAGGATATATAGTTCACACATTTCTGTAGTTAGTATAAAATCCACCTCTTGAATTGGTGTACCAAAAAATGTATTATCTAGGCCTTTGCAGAGATAACTTTAATAAACTGTGCTTTGCCCTTATGTTTTGAATCATAAAAAAAAAAAGTTGGTATTGTAGCTATCGAATATAGTTGGGGATAATGTTTACCACATTGCACAGCTTCCTCTTAAAGAGGAATCACAGGAAACATTGCCCTAAGGTCTCAATCTAGAAAAAATCTGGGCACTTTCTGAGAGACTGGCCTTTGTCTAATGTTAAACACAAAGAAATATATAAACTATCATATTTCCTTTGTTTTGGACCAAGAGAAGTATAGAACAAATTTTGTGGTTCATGTTGAGCAAATATACAGAACCCTACCCCACACATTTGGACCCTGTGCTGGATTATCTGTTGTTAATCTTACCTTAGCTTTACCTTCCTTTATTTGCCCTTTCCCCTAATTTCTATGTTTATTCTTTCTTTTTAAATACCTTTTAATTGCATGTACTTATATAAGTTACTTGAAACTGATTTTGGAAAGAATAAATATATAAATAGTAAAATAGGGGAGATATTTGCTGTCATTTCTTTGTTTTCTCTTCAGAATAGTATTATAGCCTTTCTCCTTATCATGGCCAAGGACCAGATCATTATACCTTTTTAGATTTTACTTATTTCATTCCAACAGTTATCGCACAGCAAAATGAGACAAACCATTAAGGAATTTCCTTGTGACCAAGGTGATTTGACTATTCAATATTTCATTTTTCTAAAGGATTTCAAAATACTGGAGATAATCGAAATAATAAAACCACTCTTGATTCTCAATGTCATTATATGGATTAGGATTTCCAGTTAGGAGGGAGGTAGTGTTACTGTGAAAGATCAGGTGACCTGGCTTCTGATCCAGATTATGTGTTCAACCAGTTTGGTGACAATAGGCAAACTGTATAATCTTTCCAGGTCTCAGTTTCTTCAGAGGTTGCACAATACCAGCTTTTCCCAAAGAGTGTTTGTAGTACACTAGTGTGCTAACGTATGTTAATTGGTGTTCCATGAAAAAAAAAAAAGGGTTCAAATAAGTTTGGACAAGACTGCATTAAGTTCAGATAAAGTGTTTCTTAATGGTGGGATTTATAAGTCTTCAATTACGACTCTTGGGTGAGGGAGGATAGAGTGGATAGTATTATCCAAACTTGCATTTCATGGAAGCACATCAACTGACGAGTGCAAGTAACAACTAGTTGCAAAATCTGACTTGCCCTCCTTCCTCCTGTACCCTATCTACTCATATGGCAACAGCTGAAACATATATATTGAGTTATGTTAAAGGATGTACACAGAGTCATCTATGAGCAGACATGCTTTATTTACATTTGGAAAAGAGAGAAAATTTTACCCAGGGTAAATTAGGTAAATCATCAGGAGAAAGTACATATGCTGTCAAACTCCAGATCCAGAACATGCAGTTAATTTTGTACTCTTGACATTTTAGCAAGTCAGTATGGTTGAAAATATACTATTAACAGAGAAAGCATGAGTGAAAGAGAGCATGAGGAAACAAGAATCCTAAATTTTAAACTATATTTCTTGAAATAGCCTAACAGGATAGAGACTAAGCTCTTCTTTATCTATACTTTTGTGAAACTCAGCATACATGACTTCTATAGACACACACAACAATATATGGCCTTGTACTGGAATGAAGTATGAGAAAGAGCATGAGCTTTGTAGTCATAAATACCTAGGTGAGAATCTTAGCTGTTTCCTTTTCTATATGTGTGACTCCTCAATGAGCTCCAGTTTTCTCACTTGTAAAGAGAAATTTCTAACCCTGTAGCTTGTTTCAGTGGTTAATGAGTAAACATATGTAAAACAGCTAGCAGAATACTTGATACGCAGAAGATGGTCAACAAAATATTTTCTACCTTCCATTATTGAGAGTCCTCAGAGTGCACAGACTAGGGTTTGTCAGGCATAGTATCTTGTGTATATGTGATAGGAACTCAATAAATGTTTGAACATGAAAAAACTTTGATTACCAAATAGTGACGTTTCATACATCTTTCAAGACCAAGCTCAAATATTACTTCCTCTATAATGTTGTCTGATTATTAAAGCTGTAAAAGATTTATCCCTCGTCGCTGAACTCCCTACGCATTTTGCACTGTCATTTAGCACATTTTTCCTTGATTTGCTGTTACTTGTAGATATGTATCTTCTTCCCTCCAAGAAGTTCTCTCTTCTTGCAGGCAGAAAATGTTTTATTATCATTTGCTTCCCTTGCAGTGCTCAGCACAGTTCTTGTTCAAAAACTTGTGTTGAATAAATGAAAGGGGTGGCATCTTTTGACGTAGAATGATGACTAACGGAGTTTTCCTCAGCCTCAGTTAGGGCCCTCCAGGCCTTTTCATCACTTGTTAGATGACTTCCTTTTTTTTATAAGTGAATTTTGCCATTAGTTCCATGTCTAGAAGAAATTTCTAAAAGTCCTCTTCTGTGAAGCCTTCCTAGGAAGTTATTTGACTCCCCTTCTCTTTGTTCCCACTGTACCTTAGGCATACCTCTATAACTTTTACATATAGTATTGTTAATTCTATTTTTTCAAGACTATGAACTCCTGAAGAGCAGGACCAAGGTCTACACCACTATCCCCTAACAGATTTTGGGTACATAGTAAGTATTCAAAAAATGTTTCCAAAATGAGTGAATGAGAAATTCTCTACATTGATATGGACATGACATGAATTCAGGAGGAAAAAATATCAGCCAAGCTAAATGGATTTCCCATATTTAGGAGCCCAGGACAAGATGTTATAGAAGTAACTCAAGTATCTTTTGGTGAGTAAAGTGAAGCCTGGGGAAAGGACAGAAAATATAGACTATATTCTTGGGGTGAGACAATATCCAGGAAGGATTTTTGTTTAAGGCAACAAAAAGAGAAATGAACCAAAGATAACAAAATCTAGTACAAGATCAGGTTTTCTAAGAGTTTTGAACAATAGATCAGGAATGACTCTTTTAAGGAAAGGTTAGGTCTTCCATACTAAAATGAATCTGGGAAAAAGTAGAAAGAAATAAGTTTTAAGAAATATTAACAGCCTCAGCATCAAAAACAGTAGGAAAAAACCCCAGCTTTTAAATAGCTTTTCTTAAAATGCTTCCCTACCTCTCGTTCCTCCTCTTGCTCTTTGCGAATCTGCTCCAAGCGAAACTGTTCTGCCAACTCTCTTTCATGAGCTTCCCTCTGTTGATAAAACAGAAAGACAGTAAGCACTCAATAAATTTATCCAGGAAAAAAAAAAAAGGAAAAAGAAGCCAGTTATATTCAAAGGGCTCATTCCAAACATGACTACGTAATTCAGAGATACATTGTGGTAATAAACATGTTTCTCCTTAGAAGAAGATTAGAAATGAAAGCAACAACAAAGCATAGCTCTCTGATCATGTTGGGTTTCTCTTATTCAAACACCTTTGGTAACTCTGGGTAATGTGGAATTCAAGATCCTTCAGGACCTTTTTTTGGTCTTCCTTTCTGGCCTTTTCTGCTATCTCTCTAATATCCAAACCTCAAGCTCTCTTTTACATCAGCCTCTATCCATCCCCCATGCTTTCCGGCCCCTTGATGCTAGCTTATATTACTACTTCTTCCCTACCCCTTTCTCTGACCTGTTCACATATGCCACTTCATATTTGAAACATTCCCTAGTACATTCACACTTCCTGACTCTCCAAAAAAGCTGGAAAAAAATTTCCACTGAAACTCCTGCTCACTGAAGTCTCACAAAACTCAGTGCTCCCCTCACAACACTTAGGATCCTTGCCTTATGTTACAGCTATCTGTGTTCTTGACTTAATCTACTCTTTCACATTGTAAACCTTCCTTTGAGGGCAAAAACTGTGGCTTGTTTATTTTCCTCTCCTTCTTCAATGCCCAATACAGAAGCAGATGCTCAAGAAGAATTAAATAAATCAGTGGTTCTCCACCCTGACTACACATTAGGATCACCTAAAGTACTTTTAAAAAGTTGCTGGGTTCTATCACAGACAAATTAAAAAACAAATAAAAGAGATACCAGGCTCATTTTTGTTTTCATTTTCTTGATTCTCATCAAACTTTATTTTGTCAAAATGAAACATGCTTTAAGAACCATGAATAGAGTTATAATTTTTCTGTTAATTGAATCTAGCTTTCTCCATTGCAAACCCAATATATTCAGGGATCAAAGTAATAAAAGGACTGGCACTTAAATAATGAAAAACTATTTAGGATTGAGCTCTATATCTTAGAAATACCTTGACCAAACCTACCTTTGCTCTATCAGCCTCAAGTGAAAGGCGATAGGCCTCATCTTGTTCTCTCTTCACATTTTCTCTGGCTTCACGTTCATCCTTAAAAGAAAGAAAAAGATTCAAATGTGTTTTACCTTTTTTTTTAAAAAAAGGAAAAACCAATGATAATTCCCTCATCTTACTCTTACGTGAATTTATTATAATTAAATAAGGAACTTTTGTTGTTGTTTTTTGTTTGTTTGTTTTTTAAAATAAAGTCAAGGAAATTTATTTCCTGAGGTCATGGCACAGGAAGTCAACTCCTAGCCACAGTCGTGGAGCTCTACTATTGAAGGTCAGAGTGCTGACATTCTGGGTGGACCAGGAAGCTAGAGTCTGTGTTATCTTATCATAAAAAGCTCAATTACCTTTGTTTAGTGTTTAAAACAGCTGAGGAATTTTTAAGGGTATAGGATGTAAATAAGCAAACAAACAATAAGATGACCATCATAGTACATAATAAAAAATAATGTGTGAATCCTAGCTCTACTACTTACAAACTGTGTGACCTTGTTGTGTAAGTTATTTAACTTCTCAAGGTCTCAGTCTCAATTGTAAAATAAAAATATTTGTCTTATAGGGTTACTGTGAGAATTAAATACAATAATGTATAAACTGTCTAGCAAAGCACCTGGCACTTAGTTCATTTTCACACTTTTTAGTTCCCTTCCCCCTTTCTCTTGATTTTTCTAAGATAAACTTGGAGACTGTCAGCATTGGGACTAAGGACTAGAAAGGAGTATAAAATACTCAGAAATAATCCCGTTTAGCACAGAAAGAGGCTGAAAGCAAAACACCTTGGTTAACATCATTCTACACCATACCACTAAAGCTTTGACTAGCAAATAAGTATTTCCCTACCACATTCACACTCAAGAAGTGGATAACAGAAGTTATCTAAACAGAAAATCTTTTAGAATATTTTTAGCTTCCAAAGTGATTATACCATGTGCCAACATTTAAATTATGACTTCGTATGAAATTAAAAGTTAATTCACTAACAGAATTTCTCATTTGTTAAGTTCAGGACTGTAGCCAATATACATGTACTTAAACTTAATAACGACATCTGTCTACATTAGAGTGTGGGTTCCCTTTTTGGTCATTTTGTGTATTAGGCTGAAACATATAAAGTCACCAATATTTGACTGTTTTTGACCTATAAAAATGGAAATTTCATATGGTTGAAGTTAACACTGTTTAACTTTTCATCTCCCCAATTCACTATATGCTTACAAACAGCTGAATATATGCTCAGCATTCTTTTAGGTGCTCTCTCTAATACCTATTCAAGACTGGCCTTCTCCACGGAGCCAAATACTCCTTCTAGTTCTAATAATCCAACCAATTCCAAAAGCTCTGATACAAATAGTAACATTTCAATGATTCCTAATTTTTCAAATTAACAAATAGGAAGAATTAGATGTTGCTGGCCTGAAGCTGTCATACTGTCGAGCTAGGGCTAGGTCTGGAGCTCATAGACCCCTAGAGCCCATTGTCCAGATTGAGTCACAAACCCTTCACACGCAGGTCTATGAGCTAGGGAACTGGCAAAAAGGTCCTTGGACCCGTAGGTTTGAGAGCATGGATGCAAGGACCAAGGCAGTCAACACCAGGCAAGTGGCGGCATCGAGTATGTGTGCTAGCTCCATCCACACGAAACTTATTTACAAAGAATGCACCGCACCACCCCTAACCAGACCTACGGTGAGGGGGCCTGATTAAATTATTCTATTTTCCCAACACATACTATCTATGATGAAAGGGTATGCCAGGGAAATTATATGTGGGCACAAAATACCTGGAACCATGTTTAACCTGAGAGACCCTTAAGACTGCAAAGCAATCAAAATAATTTACATGTCATATAATACTACACATGAATAAAAATGGGTTTTAAAAACTTCTAATTGGAGACTTGTACTAACAGTTAGCATTTATATTTTAAAGAAACAGAAGCATTCTCCTTTAAATATATTTTTACTAACTCTTACGTGGCCATCTTTCACTTTGGTCTATTTACTAAGGATTTACTAGGACTAGATACAACAAGCCTGATAAGGCATATTTTGTGTATTTCTGTTTGTATTTGCATTTGCCTAATCATTACTCTGTAAACTATTCCCAACACCCAACACACAAATTGGTATAGAGTGGCCACAATAATTCATTTGGCTATCGCTGATCTATGTTTGATACATAATTTCCTTATTTTTCAAGTAACTGAGGAGAGGTAATGGGAAGATTAGCAGACCTGTGTCCAAGTCCTATCCCTGCCAGTAGCAAGCTATGTGTTCTTGGGTAAATAAGGTCTCCCTTTTCAGTCATCTGTTAAAGTATTGAACGTCTAAATATCCTATGCCTTTCCTAATTTAGAGATCTCTAGAATATAATCAACAACCTATAGAGTAATCTTACCTTTCCATATTTGAAATGGAGATATATTTAAGATGATTAAAATTTTAATTTGACCTTACTTTCCTGACTTCACCCCCTTAAATTAGTTTAGGTTTCTCTTATAACCTTCTGTACTTTCCCTTTAAAGCATTTATCACAATTACAATTTATTAATTAGCACATAATTATTTATTAAATGTGGAATTCCCCCATGACCCAGTAAGCTCCACAAAGGTAGAGACGTTGTCTACATTATATATACCTCTACATTCCACACTGCCTAGCCTTAGGGAGGTGTTTAATAAGCATATTTTGAATAAATGAATCATCTTTCCAGGCATAAAATACTTATTGTCTGCAGCAAAAATTAAGGAGGAAAAAGATATAGCTCATCCACAAAGGGGCCCCATCTGAGTCAATGAAATTGACTGGCTGGGCAGGAAAGACCTTTTATGACGCTATGTACACACAACTAAGGGACTTTCTAAAAGTTATCACAGCTGTAAGCCCTTTGAGCACAAATACAGTTTATAATAAAAGCATTCTAAGTAAATAGCTCTGTTTTAAAACAGACTGTTACAGATATAAAAGGCCATTAAATACAGGGATCTCTGCCACAGAATGTGACACCTGTTGCAAGAGGATTTTCTGAACCAATTAATTTCCTTCCTTCTTACCCTTCTTTCTCCCTTCCTTTTCCCTTCCCTCTCACAAATACGAGTATTCATCAAGCACCAATTTTATATTAGGCATCACATTAGCACTGGGGATACAGAGAAAGGCCACTGTTTAAAAGGGAAAAACACAGATAATCACGCTTGGACCACCTCCATCATTATTTTATGTAGTCTATTGATCTATGGTTAAGAATTCACTTCTTGGGTTTTATGTTATTTTCTTTTTGTTTCTTAAATAATGTTGCGCTCTCCACCTGGAAGACTTCCTGTTCCATCAGCTCTACCATTCAAAATCCTACCAGCCTTTCACATGCTTTTAGGAATATAGGAGACAAACATGTCCAAAAGAGCCACTTCAGAGAGGAAGAAACTAAAATAACATGAAGGTAACTGATTTGCACAAGACTACCCAGTAAGTCAGTGGCAGAACTTAGATTTGAATCTAGGTCTCCTGAACACCGTCCCCCCCCCCGCCCCACGCCGCACTCTCATCATCCATCCAATGCTCTTTCCCTCGCCCACAACTCTCCCTGACCATCCTGACAAAAGGGCTGGCTCAGCATGTGGCTCAAGATGAATTTTCCTAAATTCATCATGGTCATAGCTTCTTGTGTGTTTGGTAGTTACCTGTGAATAGCTATCACTTCTTCTCTGTCCTGGCTCTCCAACTGTCCTGCTCATAGTAATCTACAATTTAGGGAATTAGAGAAAACTGCTTAGGTGTTTTCTCCATATTATTCTATATTATTAGACTTTTTAGAAAATTCCGGGTATTGTAGCTAACATTTTACATACAAATTTGTTTTCATAGCCCATAGATGTACCCCTTGGAACTTCTCCTGTGTCTTAGAAATACTGTCCTTGTGGAGGTTTCCCTTGCTAAATCTGAGAAGACACATCAAAGTAACTAGAAATACACAATGGTTGTATAGAGGTGGAACAACAGATGATCAGATTCAGGAACATGTCTTCGGTGCAGCCTGGGTTATGGCTTAGGCTTCTTGGTATTAAACCATTCCTCATCACATCAAAGTGAGAAGCTGGATGTTAAGAAATAGGGCCGGCCCGGTGGCACACTGCTATAGTGCGCTGCTTGGGAAGTGTGGCGGAGCTCCCGCCAAGGGTTCGGATCCCACATACAGACCGGGTCCTGCTCACTGGCTGAGCGAGGCACGGGTGGAGCACCGAG
>NW_007728707.1:198604-220209 GCF_000696425.1 Galeopterus variegatus | reverse complement strand
ATCCCGTTGCCAGTCCCGGTCCGGTATGGGGGCGACACTGAGGGTTGCGATCCGTTGCCGGACACGGAAAAAGACAAAAAAAAAAAAAAAAAGTGATAGTTCCAACTAGAGCATTCAATTGTCACATACTTGTCACTGCTCTCATACTGCTTTGTGCTACGCTCATTTGTATATTTGTCTCATTGCTCCCTATCTGAGCTATAAGCTCCCAGAGGGAACAGATTTTATTTTGTATGTCTTTTATCTCCTACAGTATCTAGGGTACTATCTTACATATGACAAGCATCCAATACATATTTGTTGAACGAATGAATGAAATTATCAGTGCTCAACATCTATATATTACAAGTTCTGGAGCATCTAAGTATTCTTCACACTAGTAACTTTATTTAGATATATTTAGATATATATCATATCCAGAATATTATACTGAAATGTTAATAAGTGCTGGAATTAGAATTCAAACCTAGTCATTCTCACCCTAAAGCCTATGTTTTTTCCTCAACTGTGGCATACTAGGTGGTTCAGTATAGTACTATATCTCTGAGACAGCAGCCATTAAATCAGATTTCACTATAACCCACTAAAAATAATGTCCATGAAAAAAAATGAAAACATTTTATGAGCTGTCAAATGGTTCCTAAATGGGCTTAACCAAAATTAAATTTAGATGGAACTTATCAGCCCTCAGAAGTGTTTAAGATTAGTAATCATCAGTTGATTCCCAAAAGACTAATGCAAAATTCTAAATTATCAAATTAAAGCAGGCTGTACAGGTTAGGCTATTTTCAAATATTTAGCAAATGCATATACACATATGACATTTATTTGTTTTTCTGATTGCCAAAGTTAGAATGCATACCCTGCTCTTTGCTCCAATAAGTAAGTCCTTGTAGACAGGAAAAGGGCCTTGCTATCTATCCCTAAAGATGTATGGACCAAGATAACCTGAAATTCTCTCAATATAAATAGAGATAGTAGATAAAATATAAAAACCTGCATGTTAAAAAGTACTGCTGAGTGTGTCAGAAAGAAAGAAAGAGACAAAGAAAGAAAAGCTCCTGGGTATCAGAATTAAAGAGCAAATGGAAAATCAGAGCTGAAAATAATGAAGTAAAACAGAACCTTACAAAGTAAGTTATTCATCTTGGTAACTTAGAGGCCTAATTGAGACCACAAAGCTTATTTTGGGCCCAAGCAAGGTAGGGAGTTGGGAAAATTATCTCTGTAATAATTTCTGCAGCCTAATGTAAATGTAACTGGAGTCTGGAAATGAGGAGGGGAAGGGGGAGAAAAGTTACTTTAAGAAATAATGGCCAATTTTTTTTTCAAATATGATGAATATTATAAATGCACAGATTCAAGAATCTAAACAAACACCAAACTATAGAAACATGAAGAAACTACACCAAGGCACATCATAACCTCATTATTTAAAATTAATAATAAAAAGAAAAATCTTAAAAGCAGTCTGAGAAAAGAAAATACATAATATGTACAGGGGAACAAAATTAAGAATGAGAGCAGATTTCTCAGTGCAAGTGAGAAGAGATGGAGCAACATCTCTGAAGTACTGACAGAAAAAAACCTGTCAACCTAGAATTCCATACTCAGTGAAAATATTTTTCAAATCTGAAGGTGAAATAAAGACTTTTCAAACATACAAAAGCTGAAAGAATTCATCATCACCATGTATATTACAGTAAAAGTGAAAGCAAGTCCTTCAGGTAAAAGAAAAATTATACCAGATAGAAATTTGGGTCTATGACAAAGGAATGAAGAAAACTGGAAATGAAAGATTCATGGGTAAATTAATAGACATTTTGCTTATTGTTTGAATCTCTTTAAGAAATAACTGACTATATCCCAATGGCATTTTCTGCAGAAATAGAACCCATCCTAAAATTCATATGGAATCTCATGGAACCCATAACAGTCAAAACAATATTGAAAAAGAATGAAACTGGAGTACTAACATTTCTTGATTTCAAAACTTCCTTCAAAGCTACAATAATTAAAATAGTAGGTACTAGTATAAGGAGAGACAAAAATAACAACGAAATAGAATAGAGATCCCAGAAAGAAACCTTCACACATATGGCGGAATGATTTTCAAACAGGGTGCCAAGACCATTCAGGAGAAAGGATAGTATTCTCAACAAATGGTACTGGGAAAGTTGGATATCCAGATGCAAAAGAATGAAGCCGGACTCTTACCTTATACCACATTAAAGAAAAATGAACTCAAAATGAATCAAAGACCTAAATTTAAGAGCTAGAACTATAAAATTCTTAGAAGAAAACATAGGTGAAAAATCTTCATGACCTTGGATTAGGCAATGATTTCTTCAGTATGACACCAAAACAGAGGCATTAAAAAGAAAAAATAGGTAAATTGACTTCATCAAAATTAAAAACTTTTGTGCATCAAAGGACACTAAAAGACAATCCACAGAATGAAAGAATGGAAGGAAATATTGCAAATCATATATCTGATAAAGTATTCATATCTAAAATATATAAAGAATTCCTACAGCTCAACAACAAAGAAACTAAATAACCCAATTAAAAATGGGCAAAGGACTTAATAGACCTTTCTCTAAAAAATATATATATAAATGGCCAAAAAGCCCATGTCCATAGTAACATTATTCACAATAGCCAAAAGGTGGAAAGTGTCCATCCACAGATGAATGGATACACAAAATGTGGTATATACATTTTATTATTACTCATTTTCACTTGTCTCCAGGAATTTTTTAATTTCCTTTTTGATTTCTTTTTTGATCCATTTGTTGTTTAGGAGCATGTTGTTTAATTTCCATGTATTTGTACAGTTTCTAGTTCTCCTTTTGTTGTTGATTTCTAGTTTTATTCCACTGTGCTCAGAGAAGGTAGTTGATATGATTTCAGTTTTTAAGAATTTGTTGAGGGCCGGCCCGGTGGCGCACTGGATAGTGCGCCGCTTGGGAAGCGCGGCGGCGCTCCCGTCCGAGGGTTCGGATCCCACGTACAGACCGGCTCCCGCTCACTGGCTGAGCGAGGCGCGGGAGCAACGCCGAGGCTTGCGATCCCGTCGCCGGTCCCCGGTCCGGTACGGGGGCAACACTGAGGGTTGCGATCCGTTGCCGGACACGGAAAAAAAAGACAAAAAAAAAAAAAAGAATTTGTTGAGACTTGTTTTGTGACCTAACATATAGAAAATGTTTCATGGGCTATTGAGAAGAATGTGTATTCTGTAGCTACTGGATGAGATATTCTATAAATGTCTATCAGGTCAAATTGGCCTAAAGTAGAGATTAATTCTGATGTTTCCTGGTTAATTTTCTGTCTGGGTGATCTTTTCTTTGTTGACAGTGGGATGTTAAAGTCCCAAATTATTACTATGTTGGAGTCTTTATCTCTCTCATTAAGTCTAATAGTAAATGCTCTATATAACTGAGTGCTCTGGAGTTTGGTGCATATATATTTAGAACCTGTTGAATTGATCCCTTTATCATTATATAATGACCTTCCTTATCTTTTAAAATTTTCCTTGGCTTCAAGTCTGTTTTATCTGATATAAATATAGCTAATTCTGCCCCTTTTTGGTTTCCATTTTCGTGAAATGTCTTTATCTTTTCACTCTCAGTTAATGTGTGTCCTTTAAAGTGAAATGAGTTTCTTGCAGGCTGTATGTTTTCAGTTCTTATTTTATAGTCAATTGAACCACTCTGTGTCTTTTAATTGGGGCATTTAATGCATTTACATTTAGAGTCATTATTGATATACAGGGACTTGTCACTGCTATTTTGTTATTTATTTTATTTTATTTTATTTTTGTCTTTTGTCTTTTTTCCGTGTCCGGCAATGGATCGCAACCCTCAGTGTTGCCCCCGTACCGGACCGGGGACCAGCAACGGGATCGCAAGCCTCGGCGCCGCTCCCGCGCCTCGCTCAGCGTCCGTATGTGGGATCCGAACCCTTGGACGGGAGCGCCGCCGCGCTTCCCAAGCGGCGCACTATCCAGTGCGCCACCGGGCCGGCCCTATTTTGTTATTTTTTCTGGTTGTTTTGTAAATCCTTTTTCTTGTCTTACTGTCTTTATTTGTGGTTGAGTGGTCTTTCTCTAGCAGCATATTTTGATTTTTCACTATTTATTTTAGTATGTCTCATAAGTTTTTGTGTTAACATTATCACGAGGCTTACAAAAAACATGTCATAGTTATAGCAGACTATTTAGAATAATAACAACTTAACACTGATATCTGAGAAAAAAAGAAAAGAACAAAAACCAAAGCCAACTCCAGTTTTGGTGTCATTCCCCCCCCCCCCCCCCTTTTTTTTTTTTTTTTTTTCCCCCCCCACTTTTTGATATTTTGTTGTTTCAAGTTACATTTTTTAATATTGCCTATATCTTATGTAGTTGTTGTATATGTTATTGTCTTTTTAGGTATGTCCCTTAGTCTTCATACTAAAGATTTAAGTGGTTTATTCACCACTCTTAAGACATTGGAGTATTCTAAGGTTGTCTGTGTACTTACCTCATTAATTTTCAAATGTTTCCTTGCTACAGACTGCAGAACTCCCCTTAGCATTTTTTGTAAGGCAAGTCTAGTGTTGATGAATTCCTTTAGCTTTTGTCTGGGAAACCTTGATATTTTAAGGTTAGTTTTGTTAGACACAGAATTCTTGGCTGACATTCTTTTTTCTTCAGCAGTCTGAATATGTCATCCCATTCTCTTCTGCCCTATAAGGTTTCTACTCAGAAATTTGCTCAGATGTATTGAGTCTCCATTGAATACTATGTTTTTTTTCTCTCTTACTGCTTTAATTATTCCTTCTTTGCCTTTGGTTTTTAATAATTTGATGATGATGTGCCTTGGCATGTTCCTCTCTGGATACAATTTGACTGGTGACCTTTAAACTTCCTGTACCTGGATGCTGTCATCTTTCTCCATACTTGGGAAATTTTCAGTCATTATTTCCTTGCACATGCTTTCTACATCTCTTCTTTCTTCTGCTCTGATGGAGTTTGGATGTGTTGTCCCCTTCAAAACTCATGTGGAAATTTGATCTCCAATGTGGCAGTGTTGGAAACTGATTGAGTCATGTGGGTGGATCCCTCATGAATGGATTAATGCTCTCCCTGGGGGAGGGGGGATTAATGAGTGAGTTCTCGCTCGATTAGTTCCCGCGAGAACTCGTTGCTTAAAAAGACCCTGGCACCCTCTCTCTCTTGCTTACTTCCTGTCACCTGCTTGTACCTGCTGGCTGCCTGCCACTTTACGCCATGAGTAGAAGCAGTCTGAGGCCCATGCCAGATGCAGCTGTCCCAGAATCGTAAGCCTAATAAACCTCTCTTCTTTATAAATTACCCAGTCTCAGGTAATTCTGTTATAGCAACACAAAATGGACTAAAACATGCTCCTACCTGCCAATTATATGGTGGTTATTTCACTTGAAGGAGTCCCATATTTGCTGTATCTCTGTTTCCTTTTTCCTTATTCTTTTTTCCTTTTGCTCCTCTGGTTGGATAATTCCATATATTTTATATATTCTATCTTCGAGCTCGATGATTCTTTTCACTGTTTGATTAAGTTTGCTACTGCAGCTTTCTATCTAGTTTTTCAGTTCAGATAATGGATTCTTTATTTCTAGAATTTCTATTTTCTTAATTGATTCTATTTCTTTGTCAAGTTTATTGTTCTGCTAACTGCTTCCCAGATATCATTTAATTTTTTACCTGTATTTTCTTGTGACTCCCTAAACATCCTTAAGAGGGTTATTCTGAATTTTCTCTCAGACGAATTTCTATTTTCTTAATTGATTCTATTTCTTTGTCAAGTTTATTGTTCTGCTAACTGCTTTCCAGATATCATTTAATTTTTTACCTGTATTTTCTTGTGACTCCCTAAACATCCTTAAGAGGGTTATTCTGAATTTTCTCTCAGATATTTCATAAATCTGTTCATTTGAGTCCATTTCTGGTGTCTTGTTGGTTTCCTTTGGTGGTGTCATATTTCTCTGTTCTTTCTCAATTTTTGTGTCTTTATGTTGATGTGTAGGCATTTGAGTAGACTGATACCTCTTCTAGGTTTTATAGGTGTTCTTTGGTGGTGTTAGATCTTTACTGGTTAATATAAGAGCTTTGTCTCTGGTGTGTTGTTTTTTTTCTGTTCTGTGGTGATTAGCTAGCACCACCACTCAAACTTTGCACTGGAACTAATTTGCTGGCCTGTTGTTAATTCCCAAACTGGGGAAACTTCCTGTGGGGATCAGTACTTGAACTCTGTGCTTGAGCTAAATTGCTGCTTTACTCCTGACTCTCTGGGGAAGGCTTTTTGTGTGGACTGGATTTTAATGTTGGTGTTTCAATCACTTCTGGGTCTTATGAGGTCACAACAGATTCACCTGGGCTGTGTGGAAATTGTGGTCTAGCCTCTACTGAGTGGCATCTGTGCTGATTGGAAGGCAGATCAGCTGCCCATGCTGTGCCCCAATGTTCCCCCAGTGGGCTAGCCTCCTCCTTACACTCCAAATACTTTCTGTGGGACTCCCTCACAATGATTTACCAACTTTTGGGTGGCTTCTTTCTCCTGTTGGCTATGGCCTCTTGCTCCTATGTGGTCCACACTAACCCTGCCAGTGGTCTTGCTAGCCTGGGGGCTGGTATGGTGTATATTCTGAAGCCCTCTTCTCCCCTGGAGAGTCCAAGCAGCCTCATGCAAATGGTGCTACTGTGGCTCTTGCCAACTCCAGGAGGCCTCTCTGTGTGCTGCAGCTTCTCTCTGCTTTGCAATAGGGCAGCCCAGAAGTGGCTGGGGCTCAGAACGATTGGAGTGGTCCTTACTCCTCCTTGCCATGGCTTCTAATGCATTCACAAACTCACCTCCTCTTCCCCCCAGCTCCAGCAGTTCTAGGTTAGCAGTCTTTGCTTTTTATTTATTTTTTTAGGGGCTTGCTTAATATATATATTTATTTAATTTTTTATTATGGTAAAATATACATACCATAACATTTATCATTCTAAGCATTTGTAGTATATAATTAGTGGTATTAAACATAAAGTGTCTTCCAAAAGTTCATGAAAAGATTTGTATTATCTTTTAATTCCAGTTTTCCACAAATTTTTTGAAGTGCCCTCATATACTCACAATGCTGTTTAGCCATCATTACTATCTATACCCAAAACTTTCTCATCATCCCCCCCCAAAATTCTGTTCTCATTAAACAATAACTCCCCTCTTCTTCCTCCCCTCAGCCCCTGGCAACTATCATCTTCTTTCTGTCTCCCTCACAATGCTGTTTAGCCATCATTACTATCTATACCCAAAACTTTCTCATCATCCCCCCCCCAAAATTCTGTTCTCATTAAACAATAACTCCCCTTTTCTTCCTCCCCTCAGCCCCTGGCAACTATCATCTTCTTTCTGTCTCGATGAATTTGCCTATTCCAGGTACCTCATACAAGTGGGATCATACTTGTCCTTCTGTGTGTGGCTTATTTCACTAAGCTTATTGTTTTCAAGGTCCATTCATGTTGCCTCATGTATCAGAATGTTGTTCCTTTTTATGGGTCCACCTTTTTAATCCAGTTGGTCAGTCTGTGTCTTTTGAGTGGGGAATTTAATCCTTTTACATTGAGTTATTATTGAAAGGTGTTGATTATACTCTTGGCATTTTATTTTTTGCTTGGATGTCTTTGTTCCTTTTTTTCCATTTTACTGCTTGTCTTCTGTGTTTGTTGGTTTCTGGAGGTGGTAGATAAACTTCTTTTCTCTTTATAGTTTGCATTTTTGTTTTACTGGTGTGTTTTGTTCTTTCTTGAGTATTCATGGTAGTGATGGTTGTTTTCCAGGTACCAGATGCAGTACTCCCTTGAGAATTTCTTATATGGTTGGTTTTGTGGTGGTAAACTCCCACAATTTTTGTTTGTCTGAGAAATATACTATTTATCCTTCATTTCTGAAGGACAGCCCTTGCTGTGTATAGTATTCTTGGCTGGCAATTTTTGTCTTGTAGTATTTTGAATATATCATCCCATTTTCTTCTGGCTTTTAGGGTTTCTGATGAAAAGTCAGCTATTAATCTGATAGGGGCTCCCTTGAGGTGACTTGATGCTTTTCTCTTTCTTACAGCTTTTAAGATTCTCTCTTTGTCTTTTAGCTTTGCCAATTTGACTATACTGTGTCTTGGAGAGGACCTTTTTGGGTTGAATTTGTTTGGGGATTTTTGAGCCTCCTAGATCTGAAGATCTGTACCTCTCCCTAAATCTGGTAAGTTTTCTGCTATTATTTTGTTGAATATGTTTTCAATACTTTTTATATATCCTCCCCTTCTGGACCACCTATGATTTGGATATTTGAGTGCTAATGCTGCTGCTGTCTCTCTTAGATTTTCTTCATTTTTTAAAATTCTTTTCTTTTTTTTGGTCCACCTGGGTTATTTCAAAACTGCTATCTTCAAGATCAGAAATTCTCTCTTCTGCTTGTTCTAGTCTGCTGTTTAAGCTCTCTGTTTTTTTATTTTGTTAAAAGATTCCTTCAGCTCCACAAGCTCTGCTACATTCTTTTTTAGGGCAATAATTTCTTTGTACATTTCCTCCTTCAAGTCCTGGATACTTTTTCTCACTTTGCAGTGTCATCTGAGTCTTCTTATATCCCACTGAGTTTCCTAAGAATTGTTGCTCAAAATTCCTTTTCAGTCATTTCAAGGACTTACTGTCCTATAGGATCTGGTATTTGAAAATTACTATATTCCTTTGGTGCTGCTATATTTTCTGTTTTTTTCATATTTCTAGTCTCTACATTGGTGTTTAGTCATCTGGTAGAGAAGTTGCTTTTTCTCATACTCCGGAGTGGGGTTTGTGTAGAGGAAGTTCCTTTTGTGGATGTGTTTTATAATGATGGTTGAATGGGGTGTTTTAGTATTGGTTCCAGGTGGACACAGTAGTGTAGTCTCTGTGTATGTACTGTGGCCGAATTCACTGTTGGAGTTATGTGGGAGTGCCTCTGTGACATAGTCCCTGGGAAACTTAGAATTTCCTTGCTGAGGTTGGTGACACTATGTTGGTTTGTGATGACACGGGCAAGTTCTCAAATTTTGCAGTTAGCACCTTGGAGACTTGTCACTCTTAGGTTATGGTGGGTGTTCTTGGGTGGGACTGTTGGCACCCTGGCTAGCTCACCCTGACCCTGATGGGTGCACTGGGGTATTCTAGTGCTCCTTGATTTAAATGGGTGACTCTGGGTGGGGTTTTTTTTTTTTCTTTCCTCTTTCCCTAGGCTCCACTGGTGACTCTCCTCCTGACTATTCTGATGAGTCATCATCAGGTACCCTGTAAGGTATCGGTGGCTGTTGTTATGGCAGTGAGCCATCCTTGTGGCAGCAGTTGCTGTGGTGGTACCTGTCATGGACCACTTGTTCTGCACTGGTGTCTGCAGCAGGGGCATGGAGTGTTGCTGATGGCGCAGCTTCCTGTCTCTCCAGCAGGACCTTGGTGGCAGCTGGGAGGGTCTCTCAGGGGTGGGGCTTGCTTGCCTGGGTCCCAAATGACTGCCTGTCTGTCTGACGGGGCCTCGGTGGCAGCAGGGAGGGTCTCTCAGGGGCTGGGCTTGTTTGTCTGGGTCCCGTGTGGCTGCTTGTCTCTCTGGCCAGTCTTTGCTTTTTAATAGCTGCAACTTGATCTGACGGGGCCTCGGTGGCAGCAGGGAGGGTCTCTCAGGGGCTGGGCTTGTTTGTCTGGGTACCGTGTGGCTGCTTGTCTCTCTGGCCAGTCTTTGCTTTTTAATAGCTGCAACTTGACCAGGTGTGGGGAAAAGCAATGCTGGGATCATCTACTCTGCCATCTTGATGATGTCCTCTTGTTCAGAACTTATAATTTTCAAAGTACCCTTTATGACAGCATAAAGTATATGAAATACTAAGGATATATATGACAAAAGATGCAAACAAACTGTACACTTTTCGTGTACACTGAAAATTGTAAAACAATGCAGAAAGAAATTAAGGACAATCTAAATGAATGGAGAGATATATCATTTCCATGGACTAGAAGAGTCATTATTTTTATGTCAATTCTCTCCAGATGATCTAAAGATTGAACACAATTCCAATCAAAATATCAAAAGGATTTTTTTTTTTGTAGAAATTGAAAAGCTTATTGTAAAATTCATATGGAAATGCACAGCACCTAGAATAGCCAAAACAGTTATGAAAAGAATAAAGTTAGAGGGCATACATTGCTTGATTTCAAGATTTATTATAAATCTAAAGTAATTGTGTGTCATTTTGGTGTAAAGATAGACAAAAGAACAAGGGAACAGAATGGAGTCCAGATACAGGCCTTTGCATATATGATCTACTGATTTTTGACAAAGGAGCAAAGGATGGCCTTTTCAACAAATAGTGCTGTGACTACTCAATATCCATATCTCTCCCCTACCCTAGAAAGACCTTTAATTCAAATGCCATAGTATATTAAAAATTTAACTGAAACTTATCATAGACCTAAAAGAGAAATATAAAGCTATAACATTTAAAAGAAACATAGGAGAAAATGGTGGCCTTGGGTTAGGCAAGTATTTTTTTAGATGTGACCCAAAAGCATGATACATGAAAGAAAAAATTATTTATTTATTTTATTTTATCAATACACAATGTAGTTGATTTTCGTGTCCCTTTACCAATTCCTTCTTTCCTCCTTCCCTCTCCCCACCCCCATCAACATCAAATCCATTCACTTGTCTTTACAAGTTCAAGGAATTGTTGTGATCGTTGTGTCTTCTTACCCACCCCCCATATATTTGTATATTTATTTATTTTTATTAGCTCCCACAAATAAGTGAGAACACATGGTATTTCTCTTTCTGTGCCTGGCTTATTTCACTTAATATAATGTTCTCTAAGTCCATCCATATTGCTGTAAATGGTAGTTATTTCATTGTTTTTTTATAGTGGAGTAGTATTCCATTGTGTAGATACACCACAGTTTCCTTATCCACTCTTCCGATGATAGGCATTTAGGCTGGCTCCAACTCTTGGCTATTGTAAATAGCACTGCAATAAATGTGGGAGTACAGGTATCCCTTTGACATGATGATTTCCATTACTCTGGGTATGTATCCAGCATGGAATAGCTGGGTCATATGACAGATCTATCTGTAATTGTTTGAGGAACCTCTGTAACATTTTCCACAAAGGCTGCACCATTTTGCAGTCCCACCAATAGTGTAGGAGGGTTCCTTTTTCTCTGCTTCCTTGCCAGCATTTATCATTCTCAGTCTTTTGGATATTAGCCATCCTAACTGGAGTGAGGTGGTATCTCAAAGTGGTTTTGATGTGCATTTCCCAAGAAAAAAGTACTTAAATTGGACATTGTGATAATTAAAAACTTTTGCTCTCCTAAAGACGACTGAAAATTACAATAAGAATAAAAGGCAAGCTGCAGACTGGGAGAAAAATCTTTGCAAATCACATATCAAATAAAGGACTTGTTTCTAGAACAAATAACTCTCAAAATGCAAAAAGAACAAAGGACCCAAATTCAAAAAGGGCAAAAGATTTGTTAACACTCACCAATAAAGCCATATGGATAGCAAGTAAGCACATGTAAAGATGCTCCATCTCATCAGTCATTAAGAAAATGCAAACTAAACCACAATGAGACAACATTATACACATATTAAAATGTCTAAAATTGAAAAAGACTAATCATACCAAGTGTTGACAAGGATGTGGAGGAACCAGAAGTCTTATACACTGCTGGTGGGAATGCGAAATGGTACAACACTTTGAAAAACACTTCAGTAGTTTCTTAAATAGTTAAGTATATATCTACCATATTATCCAGTCATTCCCATCTCAAGTAGTTACCCAAGACAAATGACAGCATATGCCCATATAAACATGTGTACACAAATTTTCATAGCAGCTTTATTTGTAACAGCCAAAAATTAGGAATAATCCATATATCCATTAACAGGTGAACATAAAAAATTGTGAAAAAATATAGACACTATTGAAAGTAATAGTAGAGGCTTTTGTCAAACCATTTCTTTTTCAGAGCAGACAGGTACTGAAACCTCTTTTATAACATAACAATTTCCTCTTTATAAGATTTGAAAATGGGTGTGGTAAGCCCTTTATCAGTGGATTTTACATCAATTTTAAGGCAATCATGATTGATTTGGAGAACTGAGTTGCTTAATGAATATTAAATCTCAAAGACTCAAAGGAAGACCAACTGAGAATTCAAGAGTGACTCAGTACTGACTGATTTAGGGTCAGATATGAGGGCAGCCAACACAAAACAGACTCTCCCAAGATCCACGACAGCACTGAAGTGCAAAGTTAAATGAGCCTGCTCGGCCTCATTCCCAAAATCCATTCTTAGTTTTGCCCACTTGGTTTTATTAAATGAAAATGATGATGATTATGATGATGGTCACGTACAGGGTTGTATCAAAGTGCAGACTGACAATTTTTTTCACTGGAGACTAAAAGCACATCAATAGTCAGAGTGAATTAAGTAAAATTTGGTATTTGTTTCAGTTTGACAGTACAAACTAACCTCAGGCAGTTACCTCACATATACAAATTTTATAGCCATCATATTGCTCAGTGGCTATCAGAGGCTTAACTTGTCCTATACATTGGCAGCCTGTTTGAAGATTCAGGTCAACTAAGAATGAATGAAGTATTGGGATCTTTTGGAATATTGTATTTTAGTAGAGTGGAGTATTCAAGCCTATTTGCAGAAAGAAAAATGTAACATATTGTAATTTGAGCTATTTTGCTGTGGTTTAAAACTTGTTTTAAAAAAAGATATTTCTGTAAAATTTTTAAACGCAAACATTAAATTATCCTTAAAGGCAGCACTGTTAATATTGCTAGATGGTGGTTCCACAATGTTGTGAATACACTAAATGTCACTGAATTGTATACATTCCAGTGGTTAACTGTATGTTATGTGAGTTCCACTTTTATTAAAAAATTCATTGCTGAAACAAAAGTAATGTAAAATTGCAGTATATTCATATAGTGGAATACTACTCAGCAATCAAAAGAAAGCAATTATTGACATGCAATAATGTGGATCAATCTCAAAATAATTCTGCTGAATGTAAGACGCCAGACTAACAATTCTAGAAAATGCAAACAAATCTACACTGACAGAAAAATCAATGGATGCATGGGACTTGGGCTGGTAGAAAAAGACAAGAGAGGGATTACAAAGGTGCATGAGGAAGCTTTTGGGAGTGAGTTCATTATTTTGATTGCGGTAAGGGTTTCACAGGTGTACACATATGTCAAAATTTATCAAACTATACACTTTATTGTATATCAATTATACCTCAATATAGCTTTAGAAAATAAGTGATTAATAATACTGCAAAAAATTAATGGGAGAATTAAACAGCATCTTGCACATATGTGAAGGGAGACAATGAAATGGAACTAGTCTGAAGAAATTAGCTATTACAGGGAGATACAGAGAAATAAAATACAATAGAGAAGTCAAGCAACATGGAGGATTTAATCAGAGTGTCTAATACGCATCTACTAGGAATTCTGGAATGAAGGAATACAGAGAATACAGCAATACCCAGAGATAATGTTTCTGAATTTTCCAGTATGGACAAAAGATAAGAATAAGTAGCCATGGACCACTTCAAATAGTAACTCCTGGTTTTATAGAAACTACTAAACTGAATAAACAAATAAATTGGTTGGTGTCACCATAGGTGAGGACTAGAACTTTGAAGTCTCCTCTTCCACAGAAGACCAGCTCTGATTCTTGATTCAGCTGATCCAATAACTAAGACCCTGGATGACTAGGTTGTAGTAGCAGAAGTAGTACTTAGAACCTTGCTAATCAAAGTGTGGTCCAAGGACAAGCAGCACTGAGATCAATTTGGAGCTTGTCAGAAATGTAAAATCTTGGACCCCACCTCTGACTGACTGAATCAGAATATAAACTTAAGTAAGATTTCCATGTAATTCTTACCCTACGTATGTTAAGTTTTGAAAACCCCACAGATAAAGAAGACTATAGCAGTCTTCTGAGCAAGGGGTCTTATTGATCTTATGGAAAGAAAGAATATCTTTGATTAAAAGTAATATATCTAATATTGCTTAAGTGAAAAGTGGTTGGGATGTTATTCTTGCTTTCAGGAAAGACATAAATGGGGAAAGTTACTCTACACTGGTGCAGAGAGTGATTATATACTAGCACTAGGACTTAATCCTTTAGCATCCAGGCAAGAGTTGGGAGATAAGACCTGTACTTTTGAACAGAGGCCCCACAAATAGGTTCCCAAATGGAGATGTAAATTCCACACACAGGAATATGTCCACTGATAGCATACATTCTGAGAAGGGTAACAGAGAGGGACAATCAAACACATAATTTCTTTCCAGTATGATAGCCCCGTTACATGGTAAGTCCACCTAAATGCTTTGGAGATTTTTGGTGTGTGTGTGTGTGTGTGTGCATGTGTGTGTGTAACAGAGAAGTAATGTAACGCTCTCTGATAAAATCTAAATACTACATTCTGTGGCCACTTCTCCAGTCAGAATTCCTTCCTGAAAGTAGATAGATAAGACAGGCAGAGGATGCTTACTTTCAATTTTGGGTCAGCAAAATATGGTTTTCGGGTCAAAGCTGGCTTATTTTTTGTAAATAAAGTTTTATTGGAACATAGCCATGTCCATTCATTTACGTATTGTCTATACTACTTTTGTGCTACAATGGCAGAGTTAACTAGCTGAGACAGAAAGTACAGGCACCCAAAGTTGAAAATATTTACTATCTGTTCCTTCTTAGAAGTTTTCTGGTCCCCTTCAAATCATTATAAATGTTGGTTTCAACCCTTTAAACTTTCAACCTTTAGAAAGTAGGGAATAAAACCCTAATGGAATTTAAAAGTCAAATGGAAAAAGTAACTTATTTGTTCATTACAAAAAAATCAGAAGCTATAACTTAGCTCTGACATTAGTGTGAAAGATTCAAAGTCAAAGGTCTCACAGCAGCATATTTCAAATTTTATATGGCTAGTAACTGAAGGTCTTGAAGAGAATTTCACACCACAGATAAAAATAATTTCATTAAACATATGAATGCAATGGATGAATAGACAGGTTTCTAGGTATCTAGGAAAGGTGAAGGAATAATTTCTAACTCTAGACACATTTGAAAAAATCACCTGTCTTAGAGGCTTAGGTATAGAACTTTTTGTTCTGAACCACTCAGTGTCTTGGCTTAGTTTCAAGTAATGATTCTATTAAGCAACTACTATGAGCAGTGCAACAGGCCAGGTAGTGTGCAAAAGAGAAAGGTGTTAAACTAGTCTCTACTTTAAAACATATTTACATTTTATCTGAAAGAAGGGGACAAATAGTTTTTTTCTTATTTTCATGGAGATTTTGCAGTTATAGAAGAGACTTCAAAAAGTTCTTGTAAAAGTGGAATGAAAAGATAAAAATAAAAATATAAATTTTCTCAACATAAGCTCTATCAAGTTCAAGACATTTTTTGTAAGCGATACCAGCCATTAAGTCCATCCTTTAAAGGAGGGTTGTGGGAATTTAACCACGTCAATGCAGTCTTTTTTACATTATTAACTGAAGAAAAGTGGGTGCCCTTTAAAGGTTTTTTAAGATTAGGAAACAAAAAGAAGTCAGATGGAGCCATATCAGGACCATAAGGAGAATGCTTAATGATTTCCCATTGAAACTCTTAAAAATTGCCCTTGCTTGAAGAGCAGAATAAGCAGGAGAACTGTTGTGGTAGGGAAGGACTCTCTGGTGAAGTTTTCTCAGGTGTTTTTCTGCTAAAGCTTTGGCTAACTTTCTCAAAACATTCTTCTAATAAGCAGATGTTATCGTTCTTTGGCCCTCCAGAAAGTCAACAAGCAAAATGCCTTGAGCATCCCCCAAAACCACTGCCATGACATTTGCTCTTGACTGGCCTACTTTTGCTTTGATTGGACCACTTCCACCTCTTGGTAGCCATGGCTTTGATTGTGCTTTGTTTTCAGGGTGGTATTGGTAAAGCCAGGTTTCATTTCCTATTACAATTCTTTGAAGAAATGTGTCAGAATCTTGATCTCACTTGTTTAAAATGTCTGTTGAAAGCTCTGCTTTTGTCTGCAACTGATCTGGGCACAACAGTTTTGGCACTCATCAAGCAGAAAGTTTGTTCAGCTGCAATTTTTTGGTCAGAATTGTGTAAGATGAACCAGTGAGATGTCTATGATGTTGACTACTGTTTCAGCTGTCAGTCATTAGCCCTCTTCAATCCAGGTGCTACAGTTTTGGCACCCATCAAGTGGATATCTTGCTCAACTGTAATTTTTCAGTCAGAATTGTGTAAGCCGAACCAACTGAGATGTCTATGGTGTTGGCTATTGTTTCTGCTGTTAATTATCAGTTGTCTTCAATTAGGGCATGAACAAGATTAATTTTTTCCTCAGAAATTGATGTGGATGGTCTGCTGCTGCTGCAAGCTTCAACTTCAACATCATCTTGTCCCTTCTTAAAACAAGTTATCCATTTGTAAACTGCTGGTTTCTTTGTGGCATTGTCCCCACAAACTTTTCATAAAGCACCAATGATTTCACCATTCTTCCACCCAAGCTTCACCATAAGTTTGATATTTGTTCTTGCTTCAATATTAGCAGAATTCATGTTGTTTGGATAGGGGCCCTTTTCAACTGGTGTTTTATCCTTCTTAGTGCCTCAGACTAGATCCTGTTCAGACATGTTATAACAAGTTAGTACCAGTTTGTTTTAGTGCAAAAAACACTTTTGAAATCCATGCATAGTTTTTTCATAATATGCATTTTCCATAAACTTATTGAAGACCCCTCGTATACAAGTATTGCTATTATAAAATCTCTATTGTTCAAGGCACAGTATCAATAGTAAAAGAATTACCTTTCTAAAATAAAAATCAGATCATAACACTTCATTCTGACTTTCAGCAATTTCTCCAGACCTTCAGGATAAAGTTTAAAATTCTTAGTACTGCTAGCCGCACATACTTTATCACCTTCATTGATACTTCACCTTTATACATACCCTATGCTTGAGCCACGGAAACTCTCTCACAACTCTCTGAAAAGACTAGGTTTTTGCATGCCTCTCTGCCTTTTTATACCCTTTATCCTTGGCCTGGAATACTCTCTATCCCTTCTCCTTCAGGTAAAATCACACTCGTTTTTCAGGTTCAACCTAAGTGTCAGCTATAGGTAATCACAGGTACTTCCTCCCTCACCACCCTGGAGTTGAATGGCTTCACTTCTGTGCTCTATTTACATTGTATTATTATATTATATATTTACATATTTGTCTTTCTCACTAGACTGTGAGCACTTAGAAGGCAAGAATACTATTTTACTAACTTCTGAATTTCCCTCTTAAGTTAACATATGGTTGGTACTTGGTGGACAATAATAATAGCAGTTAACATTTAGTGAATTCTTACTGTATGACAGGTACCCTTCTAATCACTTTACACATTATTATCTAATTTAGTCCTCATGTATATTGAGGGAGAAAGGGAAGAACAGAAGTGACTATATAGATAAGAAGAAAGAAAGGGAAAGGGAGCTAAGGTACCTGTTCTAGAAAGCATCATTAACCTCAAAAGTGTGAATAGCCTTTGCTAGGTAAATGCTCTTTTTTTTACTTTCTTCTTGCTGCCATGACTGCAATTACTCCTATTTTGGATTTTGCAACTCGGAAGAACAGAAGTGACTATATAGATAAGAAGAAAGAAAGGGAAAGGGAGCTAAGGTACCTGCTCTAGAAAGCATCATTAACCTCAAAAGTGTGAATAGCCTTTGCTAGGTAAATGCTCTTTTTTTACTTTCTTCTTGCTGCCATGACTGCAATTACTCCTATTTTGGATTTTGCAACTTACAAGAAGTCTGGAAGCCTTGAGAGAAATGATAATAGGCAAAAATAGGAATGGAAAAATAGTTCTCCTCAGAAAAATTATCCTCTTGTGTAGGATGCCAGGTTATTCCAGGACTACTCTTTGTAACATGATATGTATAGGTGACATATTTCTTTTCAAGGGGAATCTTCATGCTGATTACTGGCCACAGTAATAGTAGTAGTTATTCACATAGTAGTTATTCAACAAATGTGGACTGAATTAAGTGGGAGAACTATTAATTGATTTCCTGAATCACTAAGGCAGACAAGCATGCCCTATAATTTTGTTGATTCAGTGATGTCAAAAGAAAAAAGAATAACTCGAATATTTGATAATTTAAAGCTGAGTTTTCAAAACCTGCCCCTGCAGCCAAATTGACAATTACATTTTCGAAGAAAGTACCTGGTTTGTGTCAGAACAGAGGAAGCAGAGATTTCAGTAATTAAATTATTCATAAGGATACTAATTAATTAGGCATCAGAAAGGTTAAGAATCTCCCTCAATTTCTTCTTTAGTGTTTGGGAGGTAAAAGGCTTTTTTTTCCTCCTCAAAGTTATGCTCTCATAGGGATAGAACTGGAGTTCAGATATTTCAGATCTTATTTTTGAAAATTTCTCAGACCATAGGGCATTCTGATAAGCTTGCTTACAAAATCATATATTTAAATAATATCTGATATTTTCAAAATAACTGAATTAGACATTTCTCCAAAGAAAATATACAAATGGCCAACAAGCACATAAAAATATGTTCAAAATCATTAGTTATTAGGGAAATGCAGAACGAACCCACAATGAGATTCACCTCACACTCACTAGGATGACTTTTTTGTTTTTTTAAAAAAGGGAAAATAACAAAAATGGCAAAGATGTGGAGAAGTTGGAACTGTTGCACATTGTTGATTAGAATATAAAAGGATGTAGCCACTCTGGAAAACAGTCTTGGCAGTTCTTCAAAAAGATAAATATAGAATTACCATATGTCCCAATAATTCCACGTCTAGGTATATCCCCCAAAGAACTGAAAACAGGAATTCCAACAGATACTTACATGTGGATGTTCACTGCATTATTAGTCACAATAGCCAAAAGGTGAGGACCACCCAAATGTCCATCTACAGCTAAATGGATGAACAAAATGTGATACATCCATACAATGGAATATTATTCAGTCATAAAAAAGAATGGAGTACTGATACATGCTACAACACGGATGAACCTTGAAGACATATGCTAAGTGAAAGAAGCCAGACACAACAAGTTGTATATTGTAAGATTCCATTTATATGAAAAATCTAGAAAAGTCAAATCCGTAGAGATAGAAAGTGAATTAGTGTTGTGAGGGGCTGTGTGTAAGCGTGTGTGTGGGAATGAGGATTGACTGTTTAATGGGTATGGGAGTGATGAAAATGTTTTGGAACTAGGCAGAGGTGACAGTTGCACAACACTGTGAATGTACAAAATGCCACTGAATTGTATACTTTAAAATCACTAATTTTCTGTTATGAGAAGTTCACCTAAAAAAAACCAAACAAAAACAAACATCAAAATTACAGAGTGAGGTCACATGAGCTGCTGTCTTGATGGTTACAGGGCCAAGAACTAAATAACAACAAAGCTCTGTGCAATGGAAAGAGGGAGAGGAATATTTTCATCTTTCTGCAGTTGAAGTATAAATGATGAAGGCACTGTTTGAAAAGATGTATTAAATTAGCATTCAAGAGAAATGCTGCCTGGTGGTATGGGCTTCACATTGCAATGGGGCAAGGACAATCTCCTACCCGCCAGACAGCTTGGATTCTAGTTCTCATTCCATCCTGGTGGTGGAACAGTAACAGGGAAAAGGTCAGGGGCTTCAAACACAGACAGACTTGGTTTGAATTCTAAGTCTGCCATTTAATTTCTGTGTCCTTGGGCAAGTTCCTTGATTTCTTTCAACACTGAACAATTTTATCTCTGAAATTGGAAAAATATTTCCTACCTGGATTAATAGGATGAAATGAAGTGATGGTTATGTATCACCTAGCACAGTTATCTGAAACTGTAGCATACATTTGACAAATGTTATCCTAATAATAAGAATCTTAATAATATTAATGCTTTTCCTTCTAATAACAAGATGTATGACCTCAGGGCAAACAGTTGCATTTCTCCTAAGGACTGCCAGGGGAGGACCTGTGGCAAGTCACCCCTCACTAACAGCATCTTTTTCTATAGGCAAAATGGTAAAGGTAAAGGAGGGGAAACAGGGGAAGGTTGCTAAATAATTAAAAGGACAGTAGCCTCAGGTCCCCGAAGCATCTTCCTATTGTTTCCTGGATGACTGCACCTCATCCAAGTCACACTCTATGTGCCAGGGCTCTCTGATAGGTGTCCCAGGATCAAAAATAAGAACATTAGAGGTCTTAAGCACCATACACAATTTAGAAGAAAAGTAATACTAAATTGTAAAAAGTTTCAGAAATCTGATAAAACTCTTATTTTTCTCACAATGATTACTTTGATTTTTCCGAATCAAATTTCAAAAAGGTATCTTTCTTTTTGATTTTTACTGTCTGTTTATTTGGTGACTCTACTCTGCTGGTTCCATAAGTGCTTAGTTTGCCTTTAGGTAATCACACTCTAAGTGCAGGGAGTGCGGGCAGATGAGAAAGGAGAGGCACTTTAGTGTGAGGGCCCAGGGCAAACCCCTAGGTTTGTTCTACTTTAGGGTAGCCCAGGCTGTGAGGGTAAAACGGAGGATCATGGTGGGACTGTACTCTGAAATGTACTAAGGGTTTCCAAACTGGAAGGAATTATCATTTTGTTAATGGAATCAGGACTGACTTAGAAGGCCTCGTTTCTGTAGTAAATATGGCCCTAAGACTAATTTATCACTGTGGTTTCCATTCTGTAGAAAGCTCTCAATTCCTTGTTTATCTCATCAAATCTACCATTAATTACCATCAAAGGAAAATGTACTAAATATTCATGAATATCCCCCTACCTACATTTTTATTCAAGACTTTTAATCCTTTAAAGTCTTATATTTCAAAGTTTACAAAGTGGTTTCACATGTGATACTCATAACAATTAGGTTGGCCAGGAAGGGACTTTTATTCCTATTTAGAGATAAGAAAACTGAGACTCAGAAAGAGTAAGTGATTTTCCCAGGGTCACACAGCTTGTTACAATGCAGATCTCCTGGTACCTAATCTAGGGCTCTTTCTGCTACTTTACTTCTCTTGAACATACACGCTTATTGCATTTCTCCACCTCTAAATTTTCTTCCTTACAAACAGTGCAAATACGGTTCCTGAATCAGTGTAGGGGGTGGTCATGGAATGATTTTCCTAGATGCAAGGAATAATGTTTCCACTTGCTGAGTGAATTGAATAGGAAGAACAAATATGGGTTTAGTTCATTTAATTACCAATGAACTCTTCATACAGAAAAGCAAGATGAGGGGCCGGCCCAGTGGCGCACTGCTACAGTGCGCCGCTTGGGAAGCGTGGCGGCGCTCCCGCTGAGGGTTCAGATCCCACATACAGACCGGTTCCCGCTCACTGGCTGAGCGAGGTGCGGGTGCAGCACCGAGGGTTGCGATCCCGTTGCCGGTCCCGGTCCAGTACGGGCGCGACACTGAGGGTTGCGATCCGTTGCCGGACATGAAAAAAGACAAAAAAAGGAAAAAAAAAAAA
>NW_007728707.1:189050-198594 GCF_000696425.1 Galeopterus variegatus | reverse complement strand
GTATGTAACAGTAGCAATCACATAAAGCAAATGATGACTAATAACTTCATCAACCTGTAACAGAACATAGGCCAAGACATTGGATGCTCAAGTTTAACAGAAACTTTTGTTACTAAATTGATGTGATTTGATTCATATATGTCTTTCTTTTCTGTCTCCTTGTCAAATTGATTACAAATATTGTCAATCGATATTTGTAATACATATTGAAAGAATAAAGGATTTCTCTTTGTCTTAAATCAATTATAACATAGGAATTCATTCTAGGATAACATCCTTGAAATGTAAACTAATTAGTATGCTATTAAAATTTGTTAAAAACAAAACCTTCTAGGAAATATCTGCTCCCTATCCCACACCTATTTTTCACCAACAGAAAGACAGATAGTTGCCAAGTCCCACAAAGCAACATTTTTAGGCAGAATTGCTCAGTGACGGGGACCATGGGTGCTGGCATCAGTACACCTGGTTTTCAAATGAAAGTTGCTAATTGTGTGACTTTATGCAAATTGCTTAAGCTCTTTAAGCCTCATTTTTTCTCTTCTATAAAACAGGAATGGCAAAGATAACCTCTATGTTAGAAGGTTGTTATGAGGATTGAGTGAAATAACATGGTAAGGCACTCTTCATAAATAATAACAAATATAAAATCATCACTGTTGAGGCCGGCCCGGTGGCGCACTGCTGCAGTGCACCGCTTGAGAGTGCGGCGGCGCTCCCGCTGAGGGTTCAGATCCCACATACAGACCGGTTCCCGCTCACTGGCTGAGCGAGGTGCGGGTGCAGCACCGAGGGTTGCGATCCCGTTGCCGGTCCCGGTCCAGTACGGGCGCGACACTGAGGGTTGCGATCCGTTGCCGGACACGAAAAAAGACAAAAAAAGGAAAAAAAAAAAAGAAAAGCAAGATGATAAGGAATGGATATTTAGTTCCAGCCTTGTATTATCTCACACAGTTGTCATCATCTATTTACGTGTCTATTCCTCTCTTCAGACCTTAAGCAAATTTACATTTGCCTTGTTTATCTCTGTATTTTTAGTCTCAAGCAGTGCCTGGTACTTGGTAGATTATTAAAAAATGAACATTGAGTATTTGGCTACACAGACATCTTGTATTATAAGCTTATATCTGCTGATTTGTCTGTAAAATCACTAATGAACTGCTAGTGCTCAAAAAGAGTAAAATAAGGATTATGGCAAACCTGACAACTCAACATTCTTTCAGGTTACTACCTATTATATCAAAGATTGAGCCTAAATGTTAGACTAACTGGTTGTTTTTAAAACTGCAGTTATCAACAGTTTTAAACACAGAAATTTCAAAATAGTCCATTGTAGGACTATGAAAACAGACAGATGAATTCACAAGTAGCAAGTAACTTCTAAGTCCTAACTGAGATCATCTTGCTTTGCTAGAATGTAAGTCTCTGGAATTTCCGGTGGAGATGTTTAGAAAAGATTCTTTTTCATCTGGATAGAAATGGTATGTGGGAGTGACTTGAAAAGCTGGATTTGGGACTGGTTTGCTAATTTCTTCAGTGGCAGAATTTCAAATGATGGATGGTTTGCCACCTAAGTGTCTGCTTTAGAGGAAACTGGCTAACTTGTAAGAATTTATATTAAGGCTAAACCAATCCAGAGACATATCTGTCTACATATCTGTCTGGTAGCCTACAATGGAATCTACACATTTTTCAACCATGATGCCTCAGTTCAGACCCTGTCATCTCTTGCTCAGACTACGGCATTGGCCTCTTAATAGGTCTCCCAACTTCCTGTCCTCTCTCTATATAAAATTCATTCATTCATTCACTCACTCACTCACATATTTATAAAACATTTACTCTACACCTACTAGATACTAGGCCTTGTGTTAGGAATTGGAGACAATAAGGTGAGTAAGACAGCTTCCTTCTCTCACTAGGTGTAGAAGATAGACCTATTAGGTTGGAAAGGAAAGCAATATATATGAGGGCCTGCTATGGGTTAGTCATTTTACAAATGCTGTTTCTTTTCACCCCCACAATACCACAATGGGTTAAGTATTATTATTTCCATTTGACAGATAGGGAAACTGAGACATGAATTTGCTACATAACTTGCCCATGATGTATATAGCTCAGAAGGGACTAGATCAGGTTTTATACTTGTCTGTCTGTTTCTAAAGTCTATATTTTTTCCACTAAACCATTGGTTCTCAAATTTTAAGATACATAGGAACCACTGTATTATATAGGAAACTGGTGAAACACAGACTCTCTGGCTCACCTACAGAGATTCTGGTCCAGCATATCTAGCATGGAAGCCCAGAAAACTGTATTTTTAGCAAATGTGTGCTCAACGGGATACACTTTGAAAAGCACTGTACTTCAAAAAGCAAGCAAAATAACAGATAAATTATAACAAAACGATAAGTATTATCATAAAGATATTAACAAAGTGAGTGAGTAATAGCCATAACCATCAGAATTCATTTCCTAAATCACAAATCTAATCGTGTCAATTTCCTGCTTAAAGAAATGCATACTCACTACCCACAGTTTAAGGTTCAAACTCTGCAGCAGAACACAGATATACTTTCAAGAAAAATGTGCCCTAACACACATTTTCAGCCTCCTCACTCCTCCCTTCTCTCTATGAGCTCCTTCTTGTCTTACTGAGTTACTTCTCCTTTCCCACATGTCCCAAGCTATTTGATACCTCCAAGCTGTATCACATTTCCAATTTTTGCAATAAACCTCTTCTTCAATCCAAATGATTATTTCCTACTTGTTTTTTTTTTTCTTCCCCTGACCGGTAAGGGGATCGCAACCCTCGGCACGGTGTGGTCCACACCACGCTCAGCCAGTGAGCACACCGGCCATCCCTATGTAAGATCCGAACCCGCGGCCTCGGCACTACCAGCACTGCACTCTCCCAAGTGAGCCATGGGGCCGGCCCTCTACTTGTTCTTTCAAACTCAGTTTATGCTATTAATTAAAGCAAATGAGGCACAAAAAGATTAAGTGATTTTTCGCAGGATTATACAGCAACCAGGTGGCAGAGCTAGGATCTGAATTCAGGCAATATGGCACTGCGAGCTCTTAACCACTAATTTATAGCTGCCTCTTATGAGACAGCTACTCCCAGAAAAGGACTCTCATTCCTCTTACCCAGGACCTAATTCAAACCATATCTCTTTTTAGATTCCTCTAGTGTACCCGCATCTCTTACTCTTCTGAGTTTTTTCCATTCCACTTGTATGTAGACTGTCTCCCCATTTTAAACCTAACTGTTCTCTAATTTTTTTCAGGTACTGAAGTTTCTTGTTTAGAGATGTGGCAAACTCCTTAAGGGTAGAAACTGTGTCACCCTGTGTAGCTTGGCCTGGGCTTGTCACAATGCAGGCACTAAAATTTTTCTTGGACTGAAATACAGAGCAAGCATTTTACCAGCTAAACTATGTTCAGTGGTTAAAAAGAAAGAACGTGAATGGGTAGTGGGTAGCCCCTCCAAAGTAAAGAGAGAGTAGGCAGGTATATGTTAGACAGTTCCTTTCCTGACAGAAGGCTATCGTTTTGAGAAACAAATGCGAAAGGGTTCTCAAGCATATGAAGGTTTGTTTTCCATGGATGGCTGGTCCTGACTTTCAAAGTGGAATTCTGTAGTTCAATCTCTTAGTAAATAGTAATTAGATACCTACAGCTATACATTACCATTGATCTTAGGATTGAAAAGCTGTATAGAAGGTTTCACCCCCGTCTCAGATAAGAGATGTTTATAAACACTTTGGGTTGGTTACAAAGCTGAATCTTGCTATTGCTTTGCATGAATAAACTGGTACAGGATTACAAAGTGTACGTTCGTTATCTCAGTTATACCTGGAATATTTGCAGTAAACGGATTCCACAGGTTGAATTCTTTGTACTTTACATACAGTTGAATTCTAGTTTACCTTTTCCTCGGGGTAAATCCTTTACAACTGCTAAAGTGGTATAATCAAATATATACAGGTACATATATGAACTTTATAAAAAAGGGAATTTAAGGAAGCATTTTTTTCTAGCAAAAGTATGCAGGACAATTTTTTAAAAGGAAAATGTTATAAAAACTAAATGGCAGAATTCAAAATCATTAAAAAATCTTTCCCCCAACCAACAACCCACCCCAACCCCACTGGATGTCCTATTACAGGAGAAATATTTAATTTAAATTAAGAGAAAATAACCCTAAAAGGAGAAAAAATAACAGCAAAGACCTGACTCTAAATGATCTTGGGCAAATAACTTTAATAGGTCTCAGTTTCTTCAACAACAGAAAGATGAGGTAAGATGAAATGAATTCTAAAGTTCCTCTCAGTTCAGTCTAGAGTAAAAATAACAATAGGTAATATTTATTTATATGGTGTTCACTAAATACTAGGCACTAATGCACATGCTACCTATATTATTTAATCTTCAAAACATACATAGCAGATAGGTATTATTATTACTATCGTCATGTTATATTACAAAAACTGGAAACTGACTCAACAGGTCAGAGGCCCAGAAATACATTTTAAACAAGCTCCCCAGGTGACTGTGATACTAGAAGTCAGTACATTACACTTTTAGAACTGCCACTCCAATGGCTGTAGTACATATTGGTAAAGATTTTCCAATCCCAACTGTTGTCAAAAAAATAAGATTTTTTTTCCAATTTAACGACTTGGGAAAGTCATTAAATGCTCTGTGCTACAGTTTCCTCTTCTGTAAAATGGGTATAATAATGCCTGTCTTGCAAAATTTGCAAATGGCCCATTCCTCTCCCTGTAATGGTAGTTATTATCATAGGCATCCAAAGTTATTAAAACAAATGAAAGGACAATAAAATTTTGCTGAAACCCATGTTAAGGTCCATTCTGTGGAATGTTTATTTTCCTTGTTTTTAATTTTATTTTTGAAAGAACATACAGTAAAATGGATTATTTTTGGTGTACAGTTCTATGAGTTCTAACACATTTACCAATTCATGTAATCACCACCACAATCAGGATACAGAACAGTTCCCTCATTCCAAAAAAACCTCTTGTGGTATCCCTTTGTAGTTACACTCTCTCTTGAATACTCCAGCAACCACCGATCAGTTCTCCATCCCTCTACAGTTCTGTCTTTTCAAAAATATCATATAATGAAATAATATAGTATGTGACTTTTAGAGACTGTTCCCCTTTATTAAGCATAATGCCTCTGTGATACATCAAACTGTTGTATCAACAGAATATTCCTTTATATTACTCAGCAATATTCTACTGCATGGATATAACAGTTTATTTATCCATTTACCCATTTAAGGTGAATTCAATGACACTGAAGGACATTTGGGTTGCTTTCAGTTTTAGGCAATTATTAATAGGGCTTCTATAAACATTCACTTACAGGTTTTTGTGTGAACCTGAAATTTCATTTTTCTAGAGTAATACCTACAAATGGGTTGGTGGGTCATGTGTTAAATGTATGTTTCACTTTCTGAGAAACTGTCAAACTATTTTTCAGAGTGGCTAAACCATTTTGTATTCCCATCAGCAATGAGTAAGAGTTCCGATTGTTCTCCATCAAATACCTTAGTTTTCTCTCTTTTAACTCAGTGGCAATAAGCATCTCTAATCCAAGTCCTCAAAGCTGTGCAAAGCTATGAGTAATTTTAGCACACAATCACTGAATTTCTCCAATAAAACAAGAGTGGGTAGCTGAGAATTCCAAAAGCAAATCCTCTATTAAAAGTTTTTTCTAGTCTGCTAAAATTTTCTATAGAGATATTTTCCTATATACGTCCAGACACACACACAAACACCCACCAAAAACAAAACCCAAAAACCTCTAACAACAAAAATGTGGAAGTGTAGAGCGTGGAGAATTATTTCTTCCTTGCCTTGACCAACTTGGCTGTGCTAAAAAGAGCCCACAAAGATTATTATAATAGGAAATTGGAGGTATACATGGCTATTGTTGAAAGTGAAATATCTAATCTGAAATTAGATTCTTTCTGCCTAACTAACCAAGTAGCCCTCATTTAACTATGATGTATGTCTCTTTTGGCTGATGGTATATTCCTTCAATCTTACCATCTACTGGAAAAGCATCCTTTCTTTCTTCTAGAAGACATTTCTCCACAAATCCACCTGTGACAATGTTGCTAATCTTTTGAGTTTCAGCTTAAAAGAATTTTCCCTCTTGAGGCCTTCCTAACTATGCTAGGCAGACCACATCCTGTATATACTTCCATCATGGAAATTATGTCATTTTTCTTGAATCCTTTGTGTGCATGCCACTGAAAATCTAAAGGACTATCTACTACTGTTGAGCACAATGTCTACATATCATCCTTTAAGACTCAAATGCTTCCCTCCTTTAAGGAGTCTTCTTTGCGTCATTTCTGTACCTTATACTTACTGCCATTGCTGTGTTTTCATACTACATTACAAGTATCTGTTTCCTGGGATGATAGGTACTTGGATAGGTTAGCTGGAATCCAGGCAAATTTGCAACTGGAAAAAAAGTGGCAGAGAATTCTCAGGATCCCCCATGAGAGGCATAAAAATCAGAGAAAAGTAACTTGGAGAGGTAACGGTGACTTGTTAAAAATACCAAAGGAGCTCAATTCAATCTCTCCTATTTTTCTGTATAAAATCTCTGCTTTCTATAAACTGAACAAACATGACTTCAACTTCTATATACTAATCCTTTGTTCATGTTTTCCCTATATTATAATGCTCTCTTCTTTTACCTCTGTACAAGCAAATTGTACTGTCCTTTCTAGGACCAGATCAAATCTTACCTCTTTAGAGAAGTCCTTCCTGACTATAAAGATTGTTCTTTCTAAATTCTTCTAGGTCATATAATAAACTAGTGCTAGAGATATTTTTGTAAGGATATGCTTCCCACTTTAGATGGTAAGTTACTTAAAGAACAGGATTGTTTCCTCATACTATTTTTACAATATAATTATTTTTTAATTGATAAAACATTGCATATATTTATCATGTATAACATGATATTTTGAAATATGTATACATCGTAGAATGGCTAAATCAAGCTAAATAACACATGCATAACTTCACACACTTTTCATTTGTGTGCAAGACCTCACACTATTTTTTTAACCTCCCCAGAAACAACCAGTGGTACACCCTCAATTTGGTAGCAAACAAATCTGTTTGGTAGCAAATAAATTCAAGGTAAAGGTAGAATGCACATGAAAAAGTGCTTTTTACCCTCAAATTCCATCTTACAAACAAAGCCATATAGGACCATGGGAAAGAAAAATTCTTGAGGGATATGACTGTCTCCAAAGACAAGAATTTAGGTTGATATAATATTTAAGACATGGACAGTTTCCTCTGATTCTTTTTAAAGGATCTGCGTAAAGAGATAAAATGTTCGGGCCGGGCCGGTGGCGCACTGCTACAGTGCGCCGCTTGGGACTGTGGCGGCACTCCCGCTGAGGGTTCGGATCCCACATACAGACCAGCCGCTCACTGGCTGAGCGAGGCGAAGCGGGCGCAACACCGAGGGTTGCAATCTGGTTGCCGGTCCCGGTCCCGGTCCGGTCCGGTCCGGGCGCGACACTGAGGGTTGCGATCCGTTGCCGGTCACGAAAAAAGACAAAAAGGGGAAAAAAAAAAAAAAAAAGATAAAATGTTCTAGTCAACATTCTTTTTTAAGTGCCTGTCAGGTTTATGATATTGGGAAGATCCCAATAGCCACGTGAGAAAAATTTACATGGAATAGAAGGTTTTAATTTTTATTTGGAGAACATTAAGATAGCTACTTTTAAAACAATGGAACATGAAAGAAAACATGATAACTAGATATATTATCCCCAAGGCCAGCTAATATTTTATAATTAGAAAAGTAAACATACTTTGTTAAGCCTTTCTGTTACTGAAAGCAAAAACTAGGTTGGGCCAGCTATTTAACAATGAATGCTTTTACAGTAATAAATGGTGACAGCCCACTAAAAAAAGAATGCATTAGTGAGATATCATCAATTGTGTTCTGTCATCACACAGCAGCTCCACCCAGTCTAAGCTTGTCAAAAAGTGTTACTGTAATCCATGAAGAAGTCTTCACCTCAGGCAAAAGAGGAGAAAATGTGGAGGGCTGGCTCTGAACAGGTGTGTTGAATTGCAATGCCAAAGCTGAGTCACAAATCTCCTTACATTAGTTTCATACATAACAACTATTAACTTCTACTCTGAGGTGTCAGGCATGGATGAACTAATCCATCAGCAAGTACTTTAAGAGCAACAAATGTAAATAAACAGGGTGTGGATATATCTTTTTAACAGTGAGCATTATTCCATGCACAAAAATAGGCAGTTATGACAAACTTTCTTATTCTACTCAAATGAATATGATATTTGGCAATCTGGGAATGTCTGATCTATTCTTCAGGTAAGCCCACTCTGATTCTACCTAATCTTGGTAACAGTGCTGATTCAGTTTATCCCATCAATCTTTAATATAATTTTGCACTTCAGCTTCACAAGGGATCATTATGTATGAAAAACACATAAGTTTGTATTCTGGCTTTGACATAGTCATATGTGTGACCTTGGGCAAATTACTTAACTTCTATATGCCTCAGTTTCCTCCTCAATAAAATGGGGGCAATAACTATGTCTCAAGATTATCATGCAAACTAGAAGAGATTATTTACAGATATTGTCTAACATAGTGCATAGCACTAGCAGATACTCAACACAGGCCTAGTCCATTCTTTAAGGTACTTCACCTGACATCCTTGCTTCCCTAAGAGGTGAAAGTTTGGAATTTAATGCAGAGTAATAAACTGCTCAGGATTAAAGCTCATGAAGGCAGAACTTGAATCCTTTCCACTCTATGGTCAGTTCCTAGTAGTGTCCAGCAAGTACTGAGCCCAAGAATCAATGTCTCAAATTGCCAATCCATACTAATCACTCACTTCTGTGCACTCAAAAGAACTCAACGCTATGTGTATTCTTTGTGTTCTTTCTTTTTTATTATGGTAAAATATTCATAACATACAATATACTATTTTAAGTATACAATTTAGTGGCATTCATAATGTCCAACTGTTACTGCCATCTATTTCCATTGTTGGGCTACGCTCGGGCCGCCAGCCATTTTGGGAAAGTACCTCAGCCATTTTAAACTTGCTTCGGGCTGATTCTGGGAAACCGAAACCTAAGCGGAGAACTCAAAACTTAAAAGAACTAACTTCCGGGGTACGGTGACTCTGCACTTTTTTCCCGCCTGCCCTGTCCTCACCCCTCCTCCTGGGTAGCAGTGTGTCAACTCCCTATTGGATAAGAGCTCCCCCGCCCCTGGTACCTTATAAAAACCCCTGCTTGCTGTAATAAACAGAGTTCCGGCTTTGACCGCTCTCCTGGCTCGGTGTTCTTTCTTTGTCCCCGGGGCCGAAGCGCAGAGGGGATCGGGCCTGCGACACTCATCATCCCGCTCAGCCCCACAAGAGGTTACCGCCGGCTGGTCCGGGGTCCCTTCCCGCCCTGTGTTGTTGGTCCCCGGTGGCGAGGAACCAACA